>NW_015551122.1:447404-450025 GCF_001515605.1 Sinocyclocheilus anshuiensis
TAAAATACACCATGTATGTGTCCACATTCTATTGATTTGTGCTTACTGGAGAAAGTGCAATACCTGAAATGCAAAAGTACATTTCTCAAATGACAACAATCATTACGATTATAATTTTGAGAAAAAAAATAATTTTTGATCAGTTTAACCATTATACAGAATGACGAAAATGTGACTAATATTTCATTGACTAAAAAACCTGACTAAAATGCTCATACATTTCATTGAATAAACAAAAACAGGACAAGTTTGTCTAAATATGATAACTAAAATGTACATTTGAGTAAGACTAAGACTAAATTAAAATTTGCTGCCAAAATTAATACTGCTGTACGGTTAATTAATAATAATCTTATTGCTAAAATGTCAAGTTTTCATTGACTAAAACTAGACTAAAATACTTCGGGTTTTCTTCGACTAAAACTAGACTAAAATGTTGAGACTTTTAGTCGACTAAAACTTGACTAAAACTAAATAGGATAAAGTTGACTAGATATGATAAAAACTAACAAGGACATTTTAGCCCAGGACTAAGACTAAGACTAACATGAAAATAGCTGACACAATTAACACTACTGTAGTGTCATGTGTGTTTTGTATCTGTGTAGGCAATACTGTGCGTAACACTATAAGCGTATGTTTATTAGCCATGGATCATGGGGGGAAACATCTGAAATGTTTAAATGCAAAGCAGATTTTACTAGGTCAAGTAGCATGGCATATTAACATTTTATCAGCTAATGGAATATATATGGCTAATATACCAAACTGCCATTACATAATGCCTGAACCGTTTTCATGTACTTTACTTTTGTTCACACTGAATTTCTGGCAACCACATCAGCCAGTTTTGAACTGTAAATTTAACAAGGTTTTTGTTACAGTGTGCTACCCATTATAACCTTATAAAATTAACAAAATGATGAAGAAAAGAACAGCTATTAAATCCCTAATGGTCGTGACCCACATATAGGTTTGATGGAGGCGTTCAGATGTGGCCCATTTGCGCTATTCTACATGGTCTTCCTGCTAGCAGCTTTTACTAAGCTCCTTAAAAGGCTGCCCTGAGGAATCAATGATAGCCTCTGGGAACAGCCTCTCAATGCTTTATCTCTGTTCATTTATCCAAAGAACGCCAACGTCTGTGCTGTCCTTAACATCAAATAAATAAATAAATAAATAAAACACAGGATCAACCACTTCACCCTGTTGGGCTACCATCACAATATATGTATCTGTATATGTATATACAGAAAATGTTGAATGCTGCCTTTATGGAGCTAACTCTCTCATTCCCTACATTCTCTCTTTCTCTCTGTGTCTCCAGATAGATGGAGCATGATGAATTTTTAGAGCCGTCTCTTCTACGCATGAAACAGCCAATACGAGGCTCTCACTGCCTGTGTGTGTAATATGCTGTCATACTGATTTAAGGTCTACTCTAGCACTGCTGTTTGAGTTTTATGTGAAATAATGACTGAACTAATTGAACTAAATGATGATGCAATCAATATTCTCTGTCAACAGCATACCGTTTCAATATTATATGAATATTCTTTATAAAATATATGAATATTAAATACTCTGTAAGTATCCCAGACTTTTAGAATAAAAACTTTAAGCAATGCAGTGATTTGACCACGGTTAAGTGGCACATAGAAGTGCATATAACCCCCTTAACCTAATTTTTCCTGTATGTTGCATTCATTCATTAAAAAAAAAATCCTAATTTTCAAATCATAATAAACAATTTTTTTTTTCAAACACTGAAAAATATGGTGTAAAACAATTTTCACTTGTAAGAAATTTTCACAAACAATTACAAAGAAATGGCAAACTAAATACTGAATAAAATGTTGAAGTAGAAAAGCAATTTTTTTATCATCCAATAATTTTTACAACTTTGAAAAATCTTTTTTAAAGTATAATGAATATAGATCATTAGTCTGACTTTATAGTTTGTGTCAACTTGATGCATTTATATAGAAATGAATTTATACGTCTAATAATTAGTAATTTTAAGACACAGATACTTAATGACTTTGACACAAATACTAAATTATTTTAATCACAATATAACATATCTGACTATAAGTTATTATAGGTTAACTAATAGCAAGTTGTACAGTTTGTGATCAATCAATACTAAAAAATAAAACAAAGACTAAATCCAGTATTTGGAAAACAAGAAATTTATGAGCAATTCTCGTAGTCCAGTCATTGTTGACCACCACCAAAAGTGTAGCATGGTGGGATAAAAACGCCAAAAAAAGTAACAAATTATAAATTTTTCTATTGGGACGTTGTTATACCTTGTGTGAAAAGAAGTCAATAAGTAACTATCATTAACTATAATTTTTAGGGAAAAGAAAATAAATATTTTTGTTTTGTTGCCAAATGTCATCCTGTATCTATATTGCAAAAAGACATCAGAGTTGTTGTTCCTCTGCATCTCCTGATGTTCACTGATTTGTCTTGGATTGGATTAACAATCATTAACATGTTAAGTGGCATTTTAAGATGTCCCTCTAATTTAAAACACTGGCCGCGATTGTTAAAAAGACAGGCCTTCAGTTTCTTTCCTATGCCTGAATCCGTTCCCCCCCCCCCCCCTGCATCTT
>NW_015551122.1:450380-454810 GCF_001515605.1 Sinocyclocheilus anshuiensis
CCCCCCCGTAACCTTGCACTTTTGATGCACCTTGCATCCTGCAGTCATGTCAGTCATATGAACAAAAGCAGAACCCTCACATTTGTATAACATTACAAAATAGCTGATGTAAGGTCACTTGTCCAACACTTTGGTAAACAGAACAGAAATAAGGAGCCTGGAATAAAGGAGTCGTTGTCCTTTTGGGAAGTGCAGTGCTTTAGTCTGTTTTATGGGAGTATAAGAGATCTTTTGAGACAAGGTCAGTGGAATGCTGGCCGAGAACATTTAGATTCCATTCCTGTTGCTTTTTAGTGGCATTTCACTTGCCAAGAGACTGATATGAAGTGGATATGTAGGCTTATCTTTTCAACAGGATTTTCCCTTTTAGCCTTTAAACAAATCTGTTTTCACACACCCTCAGTTACTAGTTTGTTCGAAAAGATTGGAATTGCTCCACAAAATGTTTTTGTTACCTCAATGAAAAATGCCTAAAGCTCCTCTAAAAACATTTTTTCACTGAAGTAAACCGGTCTGATTGACAGAAAACTTCAGCGGTTTTGTAGAGGACACAAGGAGACATGTTGAAAGACATGCATGCAAGATACTGCTCAACATTAAATCTTTGAAATGGCTATTAAGCGTGCGCATGTGTGTCTGCTTGATACAAACGCATTCACATGCCAGTTAAAGCACAAAGACAAACACTGTGTTGTACCTAGTGCACACCAGCAGTCTTTTCAAAGAGCAATGGCAGCTCACATCCTGCAGACTGCCATTAAATTCAGCTCTGAATAAAAGCAAAAGGAAAATGGAAGTTGAAATGATCTGTAAAATCAAGCCTATTATCTTTTTTTCTGCTATTTACGCTGATGTGCATGTATCATTGCTGGGCTGGAGTTAAAAAGAGAAACTTATCCATTTTAAAATAGTTTAAAAGTAAATAGCTGTCACGAATCCGGTCTATGACTTCTGTTTGTTCACCACAAGAGGTCATTATCCACCACATGGACTCTCACACTACACAGACTGTCACACTCACACTGGACTTCAGTTCCCACAATCCATTTCACTCTGATTACACACACGGCTGCAGCCAATCACACACCCTACATAAGCCATGGACTTCCTCTCTCTCACTGCTGAGTATTGTTTAGCACTTATCACTCTTCCAGCGATAGCTACTTTACGGAGCCATTCCAAGTTTTCTGAGTCTAGCCTTAGTCTTGTTCATAGTCTGTTTTCCCGTGTTTGTACTCTAGCCTGTTTTCTAGTTTTGCCTGTTTTCTGCCTGCCCTGAATGATTTCACCTGTCTTGGATTTCCCCTCTCGTCTCGCCCTGTTCGGATACTGTTTACCTCTCGCCTGGACTATCACTTGTGTTTCGGATTACCTCTTTGGATTACCTTGTTTGGACATTGTTCGCCGGAGATCGACCACGCCCATTTACTGGACTACTCTTGTGTCTTGCCCACCTGTTTGCCATTGTTTGACCCATGCCTGTTATATGACCACGTCTTGGAAATAAAGCCTTGCATATGGATCCGCACGTCTCACGTCTCGTTCGTCCCGTTACAGTAAGGACTGTATTTGGGTAGGATCATAGATACGTCATAACACTTGACTAAACGTGACTAAAATAGGTTTTGCTAGAGAAATGGTCAGCATATTGTGTATCACTATTTTGCACAGTCATTTTTAAACACCTCTGTGGTCTCTGCCAGGACAAACATGGTCAAGTAAGTCCATTAAAAAGGGTCAAGAGGTGACTTCTGCCTGATATCTTTTTTCATTAAATTGCACGTTTTTTTTTTTTTTTGCAACATATTTCAGGCATAAAGACAATAATAAAAATATAATTGAAATGAAAATATAACTAAAATTAAATTAATATAACTGATCAATTTAATGTAAAATTGCTTAAAATGTAATTATTTGTCATGGTAGTATTTATTCCACAAAACTTCTGAGTATGCAATTATACTCTTCTTTGCGTTAATGCTCCGTTAAAATTATTTGTCGCACTGCTATGTTGATTAAATAAAATAAATTGTACTTTATTACAGTATATAGTTTGGGTACATCATTGAGAAGAATTAAACAAATTAATATGTTAAATATCAAACACATTATAGTAATTTAGAGGGTAAATTTGTTTAATTGTCACGAAAATAAAATTACAATGCAAAATAGAATAAATATTTTCTTTCTTTGCTTTTCTTTTTTCTTTAGATTTTTGAGTGAAATGTAATATTTTCATGATATACTCATAAAGCTTTTAAATGTAACCCTGTCTGGAATGTCAAAAAAAAAAAAAAAAATGCATGAGTGTTTACTCATCCCTGAAACAAAAATAAAAATTAAAATTAAAATTCTACAAGACATTCATTCAGTTCAGATTGACACAGAAACCCACATCAGTCATCATTTGCGTTCAGTTCTCTAGCAGGTCCTACAGTACTTGACGTTCAAACACTTTAAGCTGAAACACAGGGGCGGATGAATTACTGTCTTCTGAGTGACCTTCATCTGAGTGATGGAAATAGTCCAGTGTTTTTCAACCATGGAGGTCAATAAAAGTGATTCGGAGAACAGATCACCTGATTTGATCTAACAGTGAAAGAATTGATGCTATGGGGCTTTTCTTGTTTTCTGACTTTCCGGTTCTGTTTTCAAGCATGACATCAAAGTGTTTCAATCATTCAGTGTATGGAAAATTGTAGTAACAATGAAAACAGGAAAACCCAGCAGCTAGCAATAATTTGTTGCAGCATAACATTTTCAAGATATATTGACCATGATACTAAATCCCTTTGATCCTTTTACATCAAACTGTGGGAAAGACGGCTGAGAGTGCTTTTGCCAAATAGGACATTTTCCTGGATTTGTTTGACAGTATTCAAATCCTAATGACCTTAACCCAAAATTCAATTTGTTTATTAGTTGTTATTAACATATACGTAGATCAAGGAGCATGCCCTACTTGACAAAATCACAGTAAACAAAGCAAAACAAATTTAATGTTATTTTCCATTAAAAATATCTAAATATCTTCAAATTAATTTGAAAAGCCAAACTGCATAAGATATTTAGACTTGTTTTAGATAATATATTTATATATTATATAAAGACATTTATAAAAAAATGTCTTACCCTTAATGGCATTTTTTTCTAGAAAAAAAAATACATAAACAATTTACCAGCAGGCTCAGAAAACTAACAGAATTCACGATAGGCCTATTCCCTGAAAACAAGTCTTAAAATCTTATGACTTTTTGCTTCTCTTGAGCATTTGTCTTGTTTAAATCATGTTTTTTAGCTAGAAAAAAAATGCTTTAACCATTTAGTTATTTAAGCATAAAAGTGCAGGCTGTTCTTGTACTGTAAATGTTGGTTGGTACATTTTTAAAAAGATAATGAATGGCCATGAATAATAATGCGTAACAATAAATAACACTGTCATGAAAATACACTAGAGCAGCAAGTAATAAATCGCCACAGTTGTTTTGGATTTATCTAGTCCATATGAAAAAGACCAGCCTGTTTCTAACGACATGTTTCGTTAACTTAAAAGCAGACATCGCAAGGATGCAAAGAGCTCAGAACTCGGATATGTCGTTCAGAATGGATTTAAATCAGCGGCTACTTCAAAAATACCAGTCTACGAGGCCAAAATACAAATAAAGACATTGGCAAAGAGAGGAAATTCAAAAGCAGGACCATGCATAATCCTTCAAGACGCTAAATGTTAGAGCACATAAATAGGTTCCCTCCGTAAAAACACAAGATAAAGAATGGCAGGGCTATGGAATTAGGCTTTCTTTGGAGATACCATCCACTTGGACCAATCACAATCACTTAAATTGCAGTGTGTTTTCTCTCAAAGAAATAAGCCTAACCCTAATCCAACTCTAACCCTTCTCGAAGTGAGAGCTGAAATATGCTCTTCAATGATAGGGAATGGCAACTGCAATCCCTTTTATTATGTTGCTTTTAGGGACAATTGCTTATTCACCAAATCGCCATGACAACTCCAAGGCACATCTCTCTCTCTCTCTTTCTCTTTCTCTCTATGCTTTGCAATTCAGTGCAAATCGTCCCCCAAGCCATTTTAAACTACAGTTTGACAGCCTGGTCCTTGAAATAAAAACTGCAAAGCCAATCGAGACTGTCTTAAATGAAAATATGAGCAAGCCACCAGCCAGTTTAACATGTCATTTTTGAAAGTTGCAGTATTTTTGTTCATATGAAGCAACCAAATTAAGATTAAGATTATCTGTTGAATGCAGTTTCAATTTAGAACTATTTCAAACAACATTTTTCAAATTCTTCTATCATTTTCATGCATGCAGTTTTTATGAGCTCATATTAGTTGAGACCATGACATATTTGCACTTTAAAAAAATGTACTTGTCACACAGCAGGACTATTTAAATATTTTAATTCAATTT
>NW_015551122.1:454857-466264 GCF_001515605.1 Sinocyclocheilus anshuiensis
TAATCTTAAAGGAAATGGTGATCAGTTACAGACTCGAGATATAGGCCTACATTTTACCTTACACAAATATATGGACATTTTATGAAATGTTTTAAAAACATGCATTTATATGTATATGTGCACATATCACACGTAACACATATACAGCCCATGATTTCAACATTTATTAATAATAATAATAATAGTGAAATAACTGCAAAACGTTGAAAATGGATTTACAACAGACATCTTCAGTGAAAATATAAACCCAGTGGTCAGCTCGTAATGGAATCCACGCGTAACATGAACGCAACATGGAAGACGCTTAAAATGACACGCCATCTGTTAGCGACGCGACAAAACTACTAAAATCAAGGAAACTGTGCAGACCGCTAGCGCGCGAAGCGTCTTTAGAGGATGGAATCCTGACGTCGGTACCAAGTCTACCAATGAAAGACTTTTTTTTTATGCGAGCGACGGGACGCGACGCGACACTACTGGAAAGCTCTAACGCTGGCCCTTCTACGCGCTTTTACTGGGAGCGTTCTAGTTTTGTCGCGTCGCGACGCTCGCTTGCAGTGCAGATGGGGTGTAACAAGTGCAAGAGATCCTCATCCTCATCTCCTGTTACTTTTACCACCGGCGTCGCAGCCTGCCTAGTTCACTTCAACAAGACCGCTTCACCTATTCTTCATCTACGGAGCTGCACATCTCACACCACAGACGCAAGGAACATTCAAGTTCACCCAATTGTTAAGTGGCAATCCTGACATAAGAGATCTTGGGATAAGACATAGCGGTGCGCACCGCCTTCTACAGTCTGTTCGTATATGGTGACTAATAACTTCTCCTCATAAACAAGCATTATCCTCATAGACAACTCACCTGCTTTGGTGAAATATCAAATCCCCCATTCCTGGCATTCCTGTTCCCTAAAAAAGCCGTGATGCGTGTGTGTCAGTGGTAATCCGTGGCAGCTGTGTTCAGATTTCTTTCCACCGCTCTTCATGCAATTCGTGTGACCTTTTCCAGCGAACGCATCCTTCATCCTTTACACTCCAGTCACATTCTGGTGTTTTTGCTGCGCGTATGATCCTGATGCTCTGGTCCTGTTCGCGAGCTCCCCACACGAGCTTCACCAGTGCGCGCTGCGCGGACACGCTTGAGTGTTCGGGAACGCCAGCACAGGCGCGGGTTCCTAGGAAACCGGAAAGCGCACACAGGCTGCATGCAGGAGAGAGGAGAGGGGGTGTGAGTAACCCTGCTTTCCAGGACATCTATAGAGAGCTTTTCGCTGTTGAATTATGTGAATTGCATTTCCACAATATAAAACCAATAAGGCCACATAAAAAGAGCAGAATAGCAAAATAACACAAACACTAAAGCAATCTCATTGTGACTAACTGATGTGTGCTTTATAGGGGAGCCAGGGGCTAGATGTAACACCTTGTACTTCAGGAAATATTTTTCTCTGGGTAGATTTCTATTTGAAAGACAATTCCTATATAGACAGTTACCTTGTAGTTACTATGGGGCATGTTGTCACAATAACAATCTGCTGGTAACTGAAACCGCTATCTATAATTTATCTTTTTATGTGAGTCTGTCAAAAATCTTTGTTTTGGACAGCAGAAACTGCAACATGACTTGACTATTTATTTATTTATTTATTTATTTATTTTTATTAAAAGACCTATTTTGATTTTATTTTTTGCATTGTTATTTTGTTTTCATGACAAATAAAAACATTTGCTCTCTAAATTCCTATAATGTTTTTGATATTTTACATATAAACAAATTAAATATTTTTAATTAAAATATCTATGTTTGAAGGTTCAACATGACTTGACTATTTATTTATTTATTTATTTATTTATTTTTATTATTTTTATTATTTTGATTTTATTTTTTGCATTGTTATTTTGTTTTCATGACAAATAAAAACATTTGCTCTCTAAATTCCTATAATGTTTTTGATATTTTACATATTAATTTGTTTAATTATATATATATATATATATATATATATATAATTATTACATACTGGTAAAAAATGTTTAGCCTGAATGCACTGTAAGTCGCTTTGGATAAAAGCATCTGCTAAATGCATAAATAATAATAATAATAATAATTATTATTATTATTATTGAATTCTTGTCAAAGATGTACTATGCCAAATTAATTTTAAATAAAATCATTTAAATGGAGCATTAACGCAAAGAAGAGTATAACTGCATACTCAGGTTTATTATACCGTAAACAAATGTGTGCAACAAATACTATCATGACAAATAATTACAATTGAAATAATTTTACATAAAATGTATCAGTTATATCAGTTTTTCAGCTATATTTTCATTGCAATTATTTATATTTTTATGCAATTATTTATTATTTATATTAATTATATTTATATTGTTTGCTTTTTGCATGAAATGTGTTGCACACACACACACACACACACACACTGTAAGTTTGAACAAAAGACTTCATACTACAGTTTTTTTTTACATTCACTGGGACACGTTTCTCAATACTAAAGTCACTTTTTCAAAACTCTTCACAAAGTTCTCCTAACCATCTTTCAACTTGACACAGCAGTTAATTTCAGATTCAAAATCCACTAAAACTACCAAAACACTTCATTACTGTCTCAAATTAAGGCATTCTTACCTAACCCTAGCAAAGGTTTTCACCAAACACACCTTATCACACATAACACAACAACCTAAAAAACACTAACAGGTAGCATTATACATTATTTATATATATATCTTTTTTGTAAAATTTCTTTACAAAACAAGAACGATACTCTCTACTGTTCATAATTCACTGCAGTATATGTTACATGGTCCATGTTTACATTTATAGTACAAAATTATTCATACGTTTTCCCTTTTTGTATAGATGTTAAGGAAAGTGAAAGACTACTGTAACACTTGTGAAGATGTTCAGCTACATGCAACTGCTTTGATAGTATTCACTTTTTTTACATTCAGAATATTTTTCTATATGTTACTACTGTAGAAATATTGCAAATTTCTGTCTTATTCATTTTTGTACTGCGCTAGATTTTGAACTTACTGTAAGTTCAACAGTTTTGAAAACAGTATGTAAACGTGCAAATTGGCTTGTATAGTACAGAAAGTTTTGGTGGAGGTAAAAAAATTCATGTATTTTGACGAATGTAGTCAATGAATGCATTTTGTGCCAAAACAATGATAAATGATTCACAGTTTAGCCCACATAGACTGATGTTGTGCTCGCTGTGTGAAGAGTTTTGAAAAAGTGGCCTTAGTATTGAGAAATGTGTCCCAGCGATTGTAAAAAAAAAAAAAACTGTAATATACAGACCTTATGATAACTTTCCCATGTGACAACTACCCTTGCTTGCTTTTCTCAATGTACATATTTATTGTTTATAAATCTGATGGGAACATCCCAGAATTCTCATTGCTCAGTTTATTCACGAACGAAGGCAAATTCAGCCCCGCGTGGCCCGTGAAACGTTTGATTGGTGGGATGCAGTCAGGTGATCAGCGTTAGAATTCCAAGCAGTCGTTGTCGACACGGTGACTGGGCAACCAGAGCGCCGAGATTAAAGTCATTTGGATCTGAATGGCTGCTATAGTTTCCTGGATAAAACAGTAATTTAATCATTGAATGAGAATGCTTGCGCAGGCCATGTGTGTAAACACAATTGCTCAAGGGAAAGGAGATTGAGAATCTCAGTGTGCGAGCTTTAATCGCCAAAGTGGAGCTTTTCCAGCCTTTATATTTCCCTCCAAAATGACTGAAGCCACTTACAGTGCGTTTGTTGCCGTTGCCTAACCGCAAGTCAGTCGTCGGAGAGCTATTATGTATATTTCTGCATATTTTGTTTCGTCATTTGCGCTTTACTTTAGTACCTCATGTGATTTCGAGCCTTCTGTCTCTATGACGCTCTGCGGGGGTTTGAAAAGAAGGTGTGCCAAAGGTGAGACAGAGGTATTTTCCTCTTTCAAAAGCCGCACAAAGCGACAATAAATCAATTCATTACAGAACACACATCCCAATGAACCAGCATTTTACTCTGTGTATCAAGCCCGCGCGACACAATTGGATCCCTTCTTCTAAAAAGAGGAATTAGAGCATTGGATCCCTAGTGTTTTTCATCCTTCTCCCCCTTTCTGAGTATGTTTAATGACAGCTGGGAATTCGCTCTGACCCAGCCCCTTTACAGAGAGAGCTAATTAGCAGGTTTCCTCCTGTCTGTGGTGCCACCAGATGGATTCCCAGAATGCAACCGGCCTATGTCAGTGAGCAGGGCTTCGCAGGTGGATCCAGTAGACTGGGACTGCCTGGAAACGGACTTCTGCACTGCCCAGCAGAATCCTGCTAACAATTTCAGTGTGTTTTCCAAGACTTGTGAATTGTGAGGTCAGAGATTTATTCTACTGCTAATTATTGTTTTACAGGCAATCGGGAGGGTGTAAAATAATTGTGGATCGATGCATATTTAATGAATGTCCATTAGTCGAGTCAAGTCACCTTTATTTCTATAGCGCTTTATATGATACAGATTGTGTCAAAGCAGCTTCACAGAGATAAACAGGAAAATAGCAGAATCGATTATGGAAATTCAACAACAAGACAGTTCAGATTCCACTGTAAAGCAGCTCTAAAAGATGAAAACCCCTGGTCTAACCTGTCTTAACATCTCTAGTTTCATTATTTAGCTCAAGTCGGTTGGTTCAGTTCAGATCAATAACAGTGTGAACTTCAATTTGAAACAAGTTCAATTCAGCTGTAAGTTCTACAGAATGCAAAAATGTTGTTATTAAGCTTGAATCAGTTCAATGTTGATTCAGTTTAGTTCAATACCAGTGTGATGTTGAAAGATGTGATTCAGTTGTGAAGCGGCTCTACAGAAGATGATATTGCCACCATCCAGCTTAGTTCAGTTCAAGTTTTGTTCTCATCCATTGGGTTCTTATGCATTGCGCGGTTACATCGACAAATTACTGAAAGTTAAGTGGCTTTTAGATCCCAGCTATTGAAAGCAGATCACAGAGGTGTCATATGGATCATGGTTAGTCAACCCAGACTCTCAGCCAACCCTCGGAAAGACTACATTTTCACAGTAGCACTGTACAATATCTCGAACCAACATATGTTTGAAAACATATAGCAACACCCTGGCAACCTTCCACACACAAAATTGTGGTGGTAAGTGTTGTATGGGCAGACACTACTCACATTTTTCTTCAGATGTAAAAATCTAGTTTTTATTCAAATTATTGATATTCAACCATTGTTGTTTGCTCAGTAGTGAATCCCTTACCAAAGAGCAGTATAAGACCAGAATCCTCAGAAGCAAGCAATGTAAACTTCTGCAGAGAGCACATTGACGCTTTCATCCAGAGCATTGAGAATTTACTGCTGTTTTGAAGGTTAATGTACAGAGCCAGGCATGCAAAGTCACAGCCACACAATGGGACGTGCAAAGGACTCCAAAGTGACCTGGGCTGTATGCAAATGGTACAGTTTGTTCCTGTAGCTTAACTGCTGGGGCATGACACTAGCAATGTCAAGGCCATGGGTTTGATTCCCAGGAAACACACATACTGACAAAATGTGTAGAATGCACTGTAAGTAACTTTGTAGAAAATCCTCTGCCACATGCATAACTGTAAATAAGTGTAAGAGAAAAGTAAAGCTATTATTGTTTGCGTACAGTCATGTAAAAAAAAAAGTATTTTATATAATTATATCTTCTTCCCATGTTGTGTTTTGCCTCATTCATTATTCATTTATAAATATAAGCACAGATGTAAGTACTGTATACGTTTAAGACCATAAGAACATAATATTCCTTTGCTGATGATAACCAAATATAAAGCTGTCTCTCTTAAATAACTAGATGGTAGCAGCGATTTGATTGGCTGAGGGTTTACACAAACTATTAAGAACAGCTATGCTTATGGGAAATATTTTCCCTACGCAGCATAAAAAGGAAAGCAAAACTTCCTTTTGCTGAAACAAGACTATTATAGGCAGTATAATAACTCCCAAGCACCCGAGAGGGAAAACAAAATAAGATATAGGGTTTGATTAGCTCTAAAACTAAGAAACATGAAAACTGCTTCCATTATAGGAATAATGCTCCCAGAATTTTTATTTATTTTTTTGCTAATATTTCAGCATAGACCACCATTCAGAAGTTTGGGGTTGGAAATATTTTTTAATGATTTTGAAAAAAAGTATCTTCTGCTCACTAAGGCTGCATTTATTAAATCAAAATATCATTGCAATCTAAAATAATTGTTTTCTATTCCTGTTTTCTGTTCTTTTATTCCTGTGATGGTAAAGCTGAATTTTCAGCTGCCATTATTCTAGTCTTCAGTGTCATGTGATCCTTCAGAAATGGTGAAAACAGCTGCTTTGTGAAAACTGATAAAAAAAATTTTCAGGATTCTTTGATGAATAGAAAGTCTAAACAGCATTTATTTGAAAAAAATAAAAAATAAAAAATCATACATTCTTGCTGAACAAAATTATTTTCTTTCAAAAGACATAAAAAAAATAATAATCATTTACTGACCTCAAACGCTTAAATGGACATGTATGTAAGTTTTTTAATGAATTCTTTGATTTCACTTTTTTTTTTTTGAGTGTTGAGTATTGAGACTGTGTGTGTTATTATGGTGCCATGTTAGTGTTTACATGTGTAACCTGCCCATATAGCACACATAGCATTTATGACATTTATGACAAAGCTGCAAAGACGCTGCACACTTCTGGGGGGTCCAGCACCAGCTGAGCATCCACCGTTGAGATGAATATGAATTGAGATGAACCGATAGCTTTATCGTCCCCTTGGTGTGCAGGTCTTGTAACCAAACAAAGTCACATTTGGATATGTGGAAGTTTGAATGTCCTGTGGTGCCACCAGATGGATTCCCACAATGCAACTTGCCAATGTCACTGAACAGGGTGCAATATATTTTCATTTTTAAGCGTGCTATTCCTTTAAGTTAGAGCTTTGTAACCAATACAAGTTGTGACTGAATATAACTATGAATCAGACGTACTGTACAGTAAATGTTTGATTCCATTGATATTTTGTCTTTTCCGCTAAAGGTAGACATGTTCACACTGATCGATCTATAAATAACCCATCATATTTCTGTTTTGAGAGGAGGTCATTGTTATAGAGAGCATAGAGGTTTGTGCAAGGTGAACCAACTGTCAGGAGGCATCGAGGGGTTAGGAGAAAACACAGCTTCTAGAAGCACATCAAAGAAGCCACTGAATGAATTATTAATTATATTGTGAGAGACATTTTGACAGTCAGAAAGTAACAAACAAAGGTGAGATAAAAAGACACAGGAAATCGGAAAACACACCAAACAGATAATTATCATAATGATGCAAGCACCAAAATAAAAAATACATACATAAATAAGTAAGTAAATAAATAAATAAATACTCCGTCATTAGTACTCATCCTGCCCTTGCAGAAAAGAAAATGGTACAGAAGCTGTCACTGGGATGGTGCCCTTTCAAAAAGTACATCTTTGTACCTTATTTACCCCTAAAGGTTTCATATTAGTACCTTAAAGGTACATATTAGTACCTAAACTGTTCATATTAGTACCTTTTGAAAGGGTACAACCCCAGCGACAGCTTTTGTACCTTTTTTTTTTCTGAGAGTGTGCCGTTCCAAAGAGAACCAGACTGAAATTTAAGCCGAAATTTAACACAACACTGGCGTTTCTGCGGTCCCAACTGGCGCTGCTTCAGCAGGTTGCACTGTAGTTTGAGCAGTCTGACTGTTGTAGAAGCGTATTATTGTGGTTAGCAGTGGTTTTTGTCTTACTTTCAACCCAGCATGATGCATTTTAAGCAACAGCAAGAAGGTTGCATTATAATGATATACTATATATTTACTATGTATACTATTTTAATTTTTTTTTTATTTGGTTCCATGGATGTTAAAGGGTCAAACCATATGCAAATAAACAACCTTTATTTTGAAGAATGTAGGTCTGTAAAGTGTTGGAAGCTGGTCTGGTGTGGAAGAACCTGACTGATCTGCACAAAGCCCAGACCTCAAACCCACTGAACACATTTGGGTTGAATTGGAATGCTAATTGTGAGTCCCATTGCCCCGTGTCAGCACCTGATCTCACTGATGCTTTTGTGTCTAAATGGGAGAAAATCCCTACTGCCATGTTCCGAATTAGAGAAAAGCCTAGCGGAAAAGTGTAAGCAATTATACAACAAATAGACATGGACTCCTTATAAATACCAATGGTTTCAAAATTAAATGGTCAGAAAGAGCACATGGCATATGTTTGTGTGTGCACATACTTATTTTTACTGAAAGCTGAACAGGGTGCATGGAGGTGTGCAAATACATACACTACTGACAGGCAGGTAGGACAGCATTTTGTAGCCCTCGGACTGAGGGATATGATTGGACATTTTATGGTCCTACGCCTTCCACAGACAATATAAACACATTTAGATGACCTAACTTAGTGATTGCTGTCGAGATGTGAAAAGACTTTCAACCAGCATGACAAAACATGGTTTTGAAGCAGATCACCTTCCCTGCCTTCAAATGCCTCTCCAAGCTGATATGTGATGGGAATTGGGAGAAAGTGGGATTGGAATATGGCGAATTAGTCAGAAGTCAAAAGTTAAGTCGACTATTCTTACTTTTCTGCTCCTGTTAACAGACGGGCTCAACCAGACAATGAAGGGGAAAGTGAGTACAAATAGCAATTGCCAACAAGACACTCATGATTCAGAGTTTGGTGGGTTTTAGTCCATGTTTATTAGCTTTGATCTATATGCTATGCTACTCCTACAAGGCACACACATACAGCTATACACATTAAAGTGTATATTCCTCATAAAATTATTATTATAATTTCTTCAATATGATGCTCTCAAGAATGAGATGAATGAGCCTCCTTCTAATACCACCTACTAGCCAGCAATAGCATAGAATTGCAATTGCATAGTCCTTTGATATGTCTCACCCTAATTTCCTGTTTCATAGGCAATCTTGGGACAGGACAGAAAACGGCGCTCATCAAGCCATTCAAAAGA
Organism: Sinocyclocheilus anshuiensis; assembly: GCF_001515605.1. Classification (NCBI taxonomy): domain Eukaryota; kingdom Metazoa; phylum Chordata; class Actinopteri; order Cypriniformes; family Cyprinidae; genus Sinocyclocheilus; species Sinocyclocheilus anshuiensis. Next base: position 463,939 of record NW_015551122.1, read on the forward strand.
TCTTTACATGTCATCCTTTCACTTGAAGATATATTGTAGACCCCACATAAAGCAAGGTTAATCTAAAGTTGTGGTCACATTCACTATTGCTTGCAAAATTTTGTGTGTGAAATCACGCTATTTCAATAGGAATCTGTGCAATCGAGAGTTTCGGGTGTAGTTGAAAAGTTCCCCATGCAGATTTTGCTCATTTTCAAGTTGGTCACATGAGTTTGCCCCGTTGACCAACAGAAAGCTGCTATGTTTGAAAGTGACATCTTTGTGAGCTGTGCTTCAGACATCTCTAACAAAAGAAAACTGACCATTTTGCCTGCAATATGTTGCTAAAGTAACTAACCCTTAAATGTTGTGTGTTGATATAATACTCTAAGAAAAGTCTGTAAAAATAGGGTACAGTGTTCTGCATTAATATTCATTTTCCGTATTGATTTTTCACAGTTATTTTACCCTTATTTTGAATTACACTTTGCATTGTGCTGTGCTTTAGCGATAAAGAAAATCCATAAGCTTAACAGATAATGTTGTGGTGGAAAATTACTAGTAACTTTTCCCTTTTTTTTTCTTACAGTGCAAGTATATGAACATGTTTTGCATCAAATCTGTCTCTATATTGAATAGCATCGCTGGAAAGATACACTGACCAATCATCCAGGATTTGTTTTATTATACATTTTTGAACCTATAAATGAAACCCCCTTTCTTCTAAATAGGCTTCTAGGTGAATGAACACCTGCTCTGCTTTGACGTTTATCACAATCATTCTAGAAGTTACTATACTTGCTCTTTGCTCTCACATGATACTGTGATAATGACATGCTGATATGTAAATGCAGAAATAATAGTCTGCATGAGAAAGCAATCTTGCACATGTAGCACAGAATAATGGACCAGAAGACCTGTAATATTGCATCCTTTCTGCTTCAAGCCCACCTGAAGACCTATCAGTATCTAATCTGCAGCCGTTTCTCACCTATATCTCTCAGAGCTGCTGGAAAACTTTCTGACAATTGAAGATCCAGTCCTTTGTGGTGCGGTTTTAGATGACAACAATAATGACAAAGTGAGGAGGACATCTTTTTCTTCATCAACTGATAAATAATGCATAGGAATCACATGAATAATTTTCCCCCTAATGGATATTGCTCAGGATTTCTCAGCCTAGATTTAAAAAATTCAGTAAGTGAAATGATGCATTACTATGTGACAAAGTGATTTTAGAAGGGAAAGGGAGAATGGTGCAAATGCATCAGGGAACATCTGCCTGGACATGGTGGCTGCTATCTGCTTGTGATTGGCTCGATGGCGCCTGGACGTGACATCACACTCTTCCCACATCTCTTTTCAGTCTTTGCAACAGACGTGCCAGCTAAATCTCTTCATATGCATCCAAATACAAGGATGGCAACACATTTTTACTGATACTTACAGTGATTTTGATGTAAGGCACAGTGGAATGGTTCCTGTCAAGCAGACTGATATAGGAAAAGAGGGAAAGGGTTAAGATTTAAATGTAGGGCTGGACATATTCCTAGTTCTGCGCTGGTTCAAACAGTAAAACAGAATATTCAACAACAACAAAAAAGTTGTTGACTTGATTTTAATAACACACACACACACACACACACACACACACACACACACACACACACAATTAATGAATGTCCATTAGTCGAGTCAAGTCACCTTTATTTCTATAGCGCTTTATATGATACAGATTGTGTCAAAGCAGCTTCACAGAGATAAACAGGAAAATAGCAGAATCGATTATGGAAATTCAACAACAAGACAGTTCAGATTCCACTGTAAAGCAGCTCTAAAAGATGATAAACCTTAGTCAGGGTAGCGCCATATTTCGTTTTTGACAGGAATGAAAACGAGGTTGTAAGGGCTAGAAGTGCAGTGCGTTCAATAGTCTGTATTGTTGTTTAACAACATGCCGATTGTTCAGTTGACGAAATGACTTCCCTAAACAAATTTCAGTAGAGTAATACTCCATAAAACAGTTTTGAAAATTGTGAATTGTGAAAATGATGTGATCTAGGACCTTTATACACTACGTGTCATTGTAAAGATTGTAAAATCACTCACAGTCTCGTGTTAAAGGGGACCCATTATGCCCTTTTACAAAGTCTTAAAGGGATACTCCACCCCAAAAATGAAAATTTTGTCATTAATCACTTACCCCCATGTCGTTTCAAAACCGTAAAAGCTTTGTTCGTCTTCGGAACACAATTTAAGATATTTTGGATGTAAACCGGGAGGCTTGTGACTGTCCCATTGACTGCCAAGTAAATTACACTGTCAAGGTCCAGAAAAGTATGAAAGA
>NW_015551122.1:466444-478168 GCF_001515605.1 Sinocyclocheilus anshuiensis
ACACACACACACACACACACACACACACACACACACACACACACACACAATATAATTATTATTACAATTATTGTTTTGATTAGTGTCTCTACATGAACCTAAAAATAAGTTATTTAAAAAAGTATACATAAATAAATAAATGAATACTACTACTACCACTAATAATAATAATAATAATAATAATAATAAAAGCTGAATTTGTTTTATGAATAATGTTCACTGGTGAATCATTCATTCATTAAGACTTTATATTAAAAATGAAAAGGTCAATGATGTCATGCTGATTAGTTTTAGGGCTGGGGTGAGGTGCTTGAACAATATCAAATTATCATCACGCTCATATTAAGATGAGATTTAATGGCTAGTTAATGGGTTAGGGTCAGGATAAGACAGGAATGTATTCCAGTACCAACAAGAAATTGATTCAGGATCATCTTCCACTTAGCAAAATCTTTCTGCCACCTCTTAGTGATGTAATATCTACCACAACATGAAGTTTTACAGCAAGAAATTGATTGAGCTTATAATAGCACCGAACATTTGCAGTCATAAATTCCCCCAGTCTGCTAGAATAACTCTTGTAACATATGCATATATGGTTTTATTTCATCACGGAAAGATGCCAGTTATTGAAAATAGACTGAAATATGGAGAATATTTCTAAATAATATTAACTCACCACTGTCAAGTGGCTTAAACATATATCTTTGTTTAAACATCACATTAGCGCTAGCACTTTTAGAAATCACTGTGAAACCCCGAAAAGCACAACAACCGAACGTGCACGTCATGTTATAATACTGACATGAAGCAATTGTGACACAATGCATGGCTTCAAGTCGAGCGAGCAATAGAGCAGCGCGGCTGGTCAAGTCGCACGGTGTAACCTGCTTCCACCTACCTCCCATTCAATATGCATATGCTATCAAAGTAAAAAAATCAGCCATGAAAGTTTAATAAGCACAGGGATGGAGAGAGGCTTGAAAGAGACGGGTGATTTGCTGAAGGCAGTGTGGAATTGTTTTAAAAGAGCATAGCCTCTGTAAGGCAGCAAAACCTGGAAATGTGAGGGGAAAAAAAACAGCTGAGGGCCACTTTATTATGTGCCCTTTAATAGAGGTAAACCATTTTAATGCAAAAGCATCCTCAGGTTTAAAGACATGCTTTGCTTTGTACGTGCATCACAATTCTCTTTGCTTAAACAGATGGTAAAACACCAAGAGCAAACAAATGATCGGCTTCAGAGAATTTCTGAAACCTCTAGAGGATATGAAATCCACGTGATGTACTTCTGCAACATCGGGCCAAAATGACAAATAAAATAAAAGCAAAGAGAGCTTGACGGGCTGACTGTGTGAGGTCAGGATAACCTCGGTGAAAAATGCTTAAGTTACATGAGCAGAGATCAGGTCGATTGGTTAAACTGCTATTTTAAGGCCAATGCCATCACATTTCTATCGGCTTTGACATGCATCCAACCTAAATTGGGAGTTCTAGCTCACAGCAATAATTATGTAAAGTTCAGGTCCCGCCCACAATGGACTTATTTAAAAATCAGATTGCCCCCTGAATTACCTTCACAAACCCAGACAGCATCGCACGGCCGGTCCTTACTGGGGCTGTCGTTGCTAGGCAACTGAAGACACTGGCTCTGGATGCTCTGAAATTCTCTGGTGCAAGGGAAGACTCTATTTAATGCTGTACGAAAGCAAAATAAATGTGTAAAACTCAAAATCACAAAGAATTCATTTTGGTGGCAGACAATGTTGTGCTTTTAAATGACTTTTATATGGACTTCTTCCTGGATTTCTTGGAAAATAGAACTGAATAGACTCTCAGCAGCACAGTTACACAGTAACCAATTAAGATTCTAGGGAATGAAGACTCATTACGCAGAGCTAAACTGCATTCTTAGTTGAGGAAAGTATGATTGATACACTCATTAGCAAACAGAAGCAGTGCACATATAAGAAAACTCACAAAGGAGATATTTTTAATATCTTATTTCTTTCTCCTAGACAACAATGAGATTTCTTGTCCTGCTTCTCAGAATTGTCTCCTGAGAAAAACACCCCAGCACACTGCAAAAAAATAAAAAATAAAAAAAATAAAAAGAATCTAACCCACCAAAAAAAAACAAAAAAAACATTGGCACTGAATCTACTCTAAACTCTTTTTGTTCTATACGGAAGCTCTGATGATAGACAATTCCTTGTCTTTTTTGCTGTGTGGACTCTTTGTTGTTCCAAGACAGAGTCTGGGGTAGGCTTGTGACGTAGGCTATCAATTTTTCATATCAGGTTATAAATTGCTAAATCTTTTTGAACGGTATTGAATTACATAAAAATATAATTCAACTTTATTGTTGTTCTTGATAATGCTTTAAGAAACTATATGAACATTTAAGTCAGTCCAAAAATTAATTATCATTAATTATCATTTATGATTTGTAGTGGACAGCACATTACAGGGCCCAGTTTATGGCTGGGCCCCTCTCTGACCACAATAGTTGGATCTTGTTGGACTAACATAAGCAAACTGTCCAGCGCCATCAGATAAAGATGCTAGGACAACAACCAGACACCTGTTAGAGGGCAAGAAGAAGACCTCTAGTACCAAGCCCAGGAAGGACAGGACTTCTCATTGGTCAAAATGCAGTTTCTGCCCTTCACCCACCTAGAGACTGATTCCTAAGGTTTGGCCTGTGACCGCCATACAAATTCCTTAGGACCTCCAGGATGCAGCAGCAGTGGGTGAAAGAAAGAGATATCACAGAGATCCATTCAAATCCATTCATAACTGTGTTTTCAAACCTTAAAACTGATGCAAACTACAACACACCCTTTTTATACTTATTCAGAGAAATAAGTATTCTCAGTGTCAGCTATGTGTAGTGCAACATCTTATGCAAACTCAGCTGTTAATGGACAAATTAATGCATTCATGACAGTTCAATCTTTTCCATCATGTTTGGACTTAATGCGTTTGTAATTACCAAAAGTATTCTGGTTGTTGTTTGGAAAGTGAATAATGCATTGGTAAAACTTTAGTGACACTTTTCTAACTTTGTGTTTGGGCTATGCAAATAAGTTCCACAGGAGGAAGGAAGTGTGCGCCACAGTGTTCCCCCCACTCTGATGGAAACAGCCAATCACAGCACGGAAATGGAGAAGCGCCAAATCTCCTCCTCATCGGAAAGGGATAAAGGTACCCTTCCAATAGACACACCATGTTCTGAGTCTTTCATCCAGAGAGACAATAGCAGATGCAACCATGCTCTGAGTCTGAGTCCTGTAAGGTAAGAGACAGAAACAGATCACCAACTGTTCTGAGTCTCCTGCCTGTTACAGGGAAGGCAGCAACAAACACAACCGTTCTGAGTCTCATGTAATGGAAGAGACGATTGCAGTTGAGAGCAAATAATAGCTCGTTTATTTGTTTGATGCATAATAAGGTTCTTCACCTTATTTGTTTTAGAGTAGCAACAGTTTATTTTTCCATAAGATAACATAGCTCTGACATAGCAACACCCAACTGAATCACTTGCATATTATGCATCTTATGTGCTTTATTCCTTTTTCATTTATGGTATTCATTTAGTTGTTGATTACTCTTGTCTATCTTTTGGTAATAATATTTTTTTTTATTACACTTGAGTCTTCCTTGTGTTGATGATGCAGTAAGAGGTTCTACAGGGTAGATATCCCACCAGTCTTTCTTATCTGATGTATTCATAACCGCATCTGAAGTGATATGTGATCCAGAAATCATGACATCATTGGTGACTTGAGTACACATCACTGCACTATTTCGCCTCCCTAGGTTGGCAAAAACAAATTCACTACAGATTCATGATAATTAAATTAACAACTAAATGTTGTTTATTACTGTAAATGGTACATTTACACATCTAATACCATCTTGCGTTGCCTTGAAAGAAAAAAAAAAAGATCAGGGGACAGATTCATTTCTGTACTTAGTTTGGTTTTTATGTTACTGTAATTCTGTCAGGACCACTATCGTCAAAGATGATTGACAATTAGCATACAGTTTGGATTGGCGGTATGGTTCTGTTCTGACCCATTCATTATCATTAGTGTTCACTGTATATATAGCCCTCAGTTTTGTCAAGTCTTCTTTATGTGACACCTCTCTGTGTGCATAGCGGTTTTTGTGACAACCCGGATTTAAAAGCTAAGTGTGTTTATTGTGATTATTTCATATTTTATTTTGTGCTGCAGTTGATCTGGTTTCAATTGCTACTTTGAACTCTTGTATTTGGGTTCTGCATTTTCAGATGTCCTGAACCTGACATGCACCGTCATGAATGATTTTGTGAATAATAACCGGCTGATTGCACATGTTTTAAAAACACAAAAATGTGTGTGTGGTGTGCACAGGGAGGGAGGGGCCCTTCCCCTGCCCCTTTAATCGCTGATGCTAAAGTGCCCTTTTGGTCCGATCTAGGTGCCCCCGGACCAGGATTTCAACCGAGGGGAATGCACATTTATGGATAACGCATCAATTTGACCTTGGCAGCTTGATCTTACTTTTTCATGTGCATTTGTTCTTGCACATTCAGCGGTGTGGTTGTGTAACATGTGTTATTACAATCATTGGTTTTTGCAGTGAAACGGTCGACTCACTACATTTGATTTTGTCACACATGTTTCTGGCTTCTGGACTGGTGTTTGCAGTCTTATTTCCAGTGTGCTATCAAAATCTGACTCCTGTGAGATCATGCAAACTCCAAACCTAGCTTTTGTGCCCTTGAAGGCCACTTGAAGTGCCTTTGCGCCCTTGTAGGGGCATTGCAATAGAAAGGAGCAGCTGAAGGAGTAGGAAGGTCTGGATTATTATCTGGAAGGTGTGTATTTTTATACCCAAGATGTATAATAATCCACAAATCAACAGGGTGTAATCAATAAATTCCACCAGTGGCTGATGACCCTAATTCATCGGCAGCATCTGGCTGAGAATGTCATCCATCCTGCTCCAGAAGATGTATTTTAGGGCCTCATTATTGCATCACGACTTGTGGTAGAGTTTTAAAAACGCCTCCACATACTCTTCCAAGAGGTGGCCAATTTTGTCACAGGCAGTCTTTGGGAGTGGCATGTGAAAATCCTGTTGAGTCATGGAAGATAAACAGGTGAGTCGATGCAGTTCAAAGGAATGCTGGATGACGAACAAAAAATAATTACTGTCCTTACCTTATCATAGGAATGCAGTCAACACACAGGGAACAATGAGGAGAACCATGAAGATAAATACTGACGAACACACATGGGAGGATCCGATGACAACAGAGCAAAGCTAAGTTAGTCCAGGTACTGTAAGTAGGGTCTGTAATCCAGGTGAACAACAGCAGACAAGCAGTGTGTGTTTGTGTGTGAGCTTTGAACAGTTCCTGATGAGGAGATGATTGACAGCCGGTGCTGGTGATTGGAGTCTGGCGAGAGTGAGCAGAGTGAGTATGGTGAGTGTGATTCTGGTGAGGGAGAACAGAGGGAAACCGTGACAGTGCATTTGTACTGGGAATAAATATTGTAGTTGTTTTAAATAATTTGTCATTATATGGTGGTGCAAGCAGGGAGATGATAGAATGAGTAAGCATTTCTGTAAATGACATGGGAGCCGGTTAATACAAACCAATCTGCGGTAAGATCGCAAAGGGTCAATGGTCTGAGTGGCTGTGTAAGTTACAACAGAAGTGAAATTGTATTTCTTTTTTTGAGTATAACTAAGAAGTGTTATTTCAGAAAATAACATTCAATAGGCGCAGTCCCATACTGGGACTAACTTTACCCTTTGGTGACATATCTGATTCTTGTGAAAAAAGGCATGAAGGGTCTCTGATTTTTCTCTCTAACACTTCCATAAAGTTAATAGGTCTGACCCTTTTTATGACCTGGAGGTCTTTTACCGGAAGTTGATGTCTCTCCAGCCTCTGGTAAGAACAGTCCAGCTGGCGACTTCTGTCCAGCTACAGGCTTCATTGCCTTTAAATAGGTAGGCCTGCAATCTTGATGATCTGAAGGGCCTTCACCTAAGGTTGAGGTCTTTGCTGTGCAATCTATGATATGAAGGGATGTCCAGAAGATCTGCTGAAGTTTGCATAGGGCACCAACTCTAAAAGGGGGCACCATCTCAGTTACTCAAAAGCAAAATGGTCATATCTAATTTTAATATTCAATCAATTCTAAATTGTAAATGTAATATAGAAATGTTTATATTATATGATAAGTAGGCATTTTACATCACTGTGCATGCATGATAGTTGCCAGTGGAACACTATGTCCAGGAAGAGCCAGAAGGGGCCCGGTGCTAAGAAGTGAAACAAAAATAAATTTGGTATGTTCACAGAATGGAAAAGATTTATAGCAGAATAAAGTAATGGCTGTAAAACATGTTTAATACAATCAGTAATTTAACCACCAATATATTTATCTAATTTTATGTAAAAACTGCTTTATGCTCTTGTAATTTCTAAAAAAAAAAAAAAACAGATTATCTTTGTAAAAGGTGCACTCAGTAATTTAAGCACTCACTACTTTTGAGAGAGGAAAAGAAAACCGTGTCGATTCTCAGAACAAACATAAAACAAATGGTACAGGACTAAATATGTGTACTTTCCTGCCTTTTTATAGGCTCTTAGTTCTTTTTTTCATACTGTAACTCATCTTACAGACACTAGAGGTCAGTCAACAACTAAATTATGCTTCCATGAGTCACTATTTTCACTCTCAGACCTTAACTGAAAACCTGCAGTGTGTTATTAGTGTCCAGAATCATGCCATTCGTGATGTAAGAAATATGATTTTCAAACGAACAAATCCTTTAATGATCAAGTTATTTAATGATACATACATATAAATACATTTAAATTTTTCTTACATTATGAGCACATTTTTTTATGTTTTGAGAAAACATTATGAACATTTTATTACATTAAGTATGGTAATACTTATATGCAATTTTTGCATTATGCCTTGTGCTTTGGAAAATAGGGCTTTACTACATGTCTGTAAATAAATAAATAAATACAAATAATCGAAGAAAAGTTTTAACCTGAGAGGGGAAAAAAGCTTCAAGTTGGATGTGAAGAACAAGGATGTCATGTAAGTAACTCTCAGTGTCTCACTGAGAAACATATATCTATATTATAACACTGTACTGTATAGACAGTTATACACTTGATATAAAAACATAATCACAAATTAAATATTTAAATAAACCTTAATAAATAGGTATTCAGTTCCATATCTTGATCTGAGCATATTTCTGAAAGTTTGATATACTCATTTATAGAAATACAATGCAACACTTTATTTTAAGGACCAGTTTTCACTATTAACTAGTTGCTTATTAGCATGCATATTACTAGCATATTGGCTGTTAATTAGTACTTATAAAGCACATATTAATGCCTTATTCTGCATGACCATATTCTAGATCCCTTAACCCTACCCCTTACCTAAACTTAACAACTACCTTTCTAACTAATAATAAGCAGCAATTGAGGAGTGTGTTCACGGAAATCTCTTTCAGTTAATAGGGAATATGTGTTCCCTATTCTAAAGTGTTACCAAATACACCTTAAATTACAACAGCATATGCATATATACAGTATACGTATATATATATATATATATATATATATATATATATAGATACAGAGTTCAAAAGGTCCTGCATAACAGGAATGACCCGTTTGACATTTTCGTCTTTTTTTTTTCTTGCACCACAGTACCGCTGTTAGCATATTTATTAACTATTTCATTTCTGCCCAGTCTCGAATGTTGGACTGACATGTACATGCTATTGTCATTGATTTGTGTTGTGCAACTGTGATTATGACCTGGACACAGTGCTAAAGCACAAGAAGCAGATAAAAAGTAGAAAGTGGAAAAATAAACAAGCACAGAATCAGACACTGAAATGTCACAGAGGACATTCCTCACAACTCAGGATGTCTTTATAGAGCTCAAGGAGAGCCAACCTCCATCCCTGTCTCTCTTTCTGCACCAGTGATGCTGGGACTGTGCAGCTGAGACCTCTATCTGACATTCAGCTGCATGGATTCAGCACCCTGAACAGCATCCAAACAACTGCATGTGGCAGACAAACAAAGTGACAGAGAGACATCACACACCTGCAGCCACTTCACATTCATCAATATCAGAGACAAAAGAGACCCCTGTAGCTCAGTTTGTTTAGTTCCACTGAATGTCACAGTTTAACACTGCTCTCTCCTCGTAGTAAACTAGGACCCATCAGACCAAGTAAGAAAATGAATTCATAATTACTTCATGTAAAAATTGGTCAGCTGCAACTGCTACCTTCACTATCTACTTGATTTTGACGTTTTTTCAGCTGATGGCAACACAAGAAGCTGCACAGTTCCATCCCCTCAATATAGTATCTATACTAAACTGACATATCTTACCATATAGTAAGTGCATGTAGTTAATTAATATTACTCAGTACTTAAATGTATAATTACACTGTACTAGGGACACCATACAATAAACTGTAACGAAAATTTATTTTGTAATTTTTTTATGCATTTTCCATCCCTGACACTAACAATAAAAACAACACATACTTTGCTTTACTTAGCTGTATCTTTAAAGGGGTCATGACCTGAGAAATCAAAATTCCCGTGATCTTTTGACATATAAGAGGTCATTGTCCAATAAAAACATCCTGTAAGCTTCAGAACTCAACACTTTCTCGTTAGTCTACAAACAGCTTATATTGAAGCCGATCTGCCAAAATGACAGCTTGTGGAATGTATCACTTTATGACGTAATAGTGTGGATAAACCCCGCCTCCGCAGAAGAACATCAACGCCTGCTTTTACATCACTGCCTGTTTAGCCCCACCCACCGATTCTGCATCACTGCCTGTTTAGCCCCACCCACCAATTCTACATCACTGCCTGTTTAGCCCCGCCCACTGATTCACGCATGTAGTGTTGATAACGAGAGAAGCAAACACAGGTCTATGCAGAAACCAAATGATAAAGATGCTCCAAAAACAACAAGATGCTGTTCAGAGCCAAGCTGTGGAAAAACACAGTCTTTGCATCGCATTCCTTCTTGATCCTAACATTAGGAAAGAGTGGATGAAGTTTATTTTTAATGAAGATCCAGACCACGCCAGTAAGAACTTGGTCCTTTGTTCACTTCATTTCACAGCGGATTCGTTTACAAACAAGGCACAATTAGACGCAGGATTTTCAGAAAGATTGAAACTAAAAGGTGATGCTGTGCGACTATATTGGATCCGACAGTAATGTCGCACCACACAAGTGTGAGTAACTGTTTTTATTACATGATCACTATTGCTTTGTCTGTTATTGTAGATCGTTTGATATGAACTGAGCATTTGTGCGTTGTTAACCTAAATCACAGCAGCGTCCATCTGTGAAGGCTGTAGGCTCTCAAACAAACACAACTGTTAGCCAATCACAGCAGTGGGCGTTTACTTCTAAGTCTACAATCTGCCACACCTATTCAAACAGAGCGTTCTGATGAGAGGGTCAAAACAGGACAGAAAATAGCCTATTACTTCTAAATTATGATGTTTGTTATGTAAAAATCTTGATAACATAATACGTGGACCTCAGAGAACAGAACAAAATAATAAAAAAGGACAATTCATGACCACTTTAATGAACACATGAAAACCTACAAGCCCCAAGGATCTTGAAAACTAATTACTACTTGAAAAGAGGGTAATTGGAGTAATGTGTTCCACTGTTTTGACTTGACTACGGCATTCATCACAGCAAGTGAAGACTAAAGGATTTCTAAAGGATTGAGTCTCCATCAGTCCACATTCAGGCAGGAAGTAAACTGTTAGTTTTATGACAATACTACGATTTCAGAAGTGTACATCAAAATCATCAGTAATAGTACCTATTAATTTAAATATTAACTAATGGAACAAAGCAATGGCATGTGGCCTTCAAATGTTTCTTAAATAGGTAAATATGCTTATAATTTTTTTTTAATGTTGAGGATGCAAGCCAATTAAGTTTTTCATGAAAATTATTTAAGTCACACTTTGTTTTATTATGTCCTTGTTGTCATGCAATTACACATGTGAGTAATATTAATTAACAACATGCACTTAGGTTTCAGGTTTGGCTTAGTGTGAGTTACCAGTAATTATGCATAATTTATTGTTATTATAGTACAGGGTTTCCCAAACTGGGGTCCTGGGAATTGCAGGGGGTTTGTGAAATGATGAGGTAGTAATTTACGGAGCCCCGCACATGGCATGCAGGAAAAAGATAGTAGGCTAAATCGTGTGCACGATTTATTAATTCGTTCGCTCGATTTGCTAAATCGTGCACACTATTTATAAATCGAGAGGACGAATTAGTAAATTGTGCGCACGATTTAACAAATTGAGGGAACGAAATAGTAATCGTGTGCACGTTTTAGTACATCGAGGGAACGAATTAGTAAATCGTGCGCACAATATACAGTATGTATTTTTTCTTGCATGTCATGTGAGGGGCTCCGTAATAATTAATGAAATCAAATAATTAAAAAATAAATAAACAAGTAGAGAGAGAGAGAGAGAGTTTACCTGCATGTCATGTGACCATTAACCAGCACCAGAGAACTGCAAACATTCAAATGTGTTGATAAATGATTTAAATAGTAACTTAAAATCTCAGGGGGTCTTCAGATAATTTAGGGCAAAGTGGTTTGGCTTATAAAATGTTTGGGGATCTTTGCTATAGTAAAAACATGTAATAAGGCTACATTAAAATAATATGTCACAGAACAAATAAATTAACTATGGGCAATAAAACAAAGACAACATAGCAGACATACAAATGAAGTGCTTGACGTTTTCAATTATCCAACAGCATTACATGACGTACCTGGTTATTATTGAGTAAATATTCTACATCCTTACTGAAATAACTTTTAGAGGAAAAAAGTTTTCAGGTTATGTTAGGAGAAACAAACCATTGTTGTGACACTGAAACCTCAGCCCAACTGTGAGGCATGGTGAGGCATGGTGAGGGGAGTAAATGGTGTTTGCTGCCTGAGGGTCTGGACAGCTTGCAGACACTGACAGACCAATGAATTCCAGAGTTACACCAGGATTGTCTACAGCAGAATGACCGTCTGTGATAGAAACCTCAAATGAAGCTGAATCACCCAGCATGACAATAATCAAACACTCAAGAGTTTTGACCTCATTTCCAGTAGAGTGATATGGCATGAGCTGAGGCTGGTGTTCAAATAAGATAAGAAAGTCTATATCAAATGAAATATTTTGGTCCACTTCTCCTATTATTCAAAACTAAGACCTACAGTAAACTTTTGTGTTTCTTCATGCAGTTTTGTAGATGTGACACTTGTTTGTTTGTTTGCTTGTGTTCGGAAGAAATAATAAGTCATGCAGGACTGGATCTACATAAGGGTGAGTAAATTATGCAGAATTTCAATGTTTTTATCGTTATTACATCATGGCACTAACATTAATTAGATTTGATTGTTGTTATTTTAGTACTATTGAGATATTATATTGTTTTTATTAATATTTTTTAGCTTTTATTTTTATGTTTTTTGTTTCATTTTATTTCAGTTAAAGCTCTGTTTCAAGTAACAAAAGTAATTTTTTTTGTATTTTATATGTATATATATATATATATATATATGTGTGTGTGTGTGTGTGTGTGTGTGTGTGTCA
>NW_015551122.1:478315-484373 GCF_001515605.1 Sinocyclocheilus anshuiensis
GGTGGAGATATATGTATATATATATATATATATATATATATATATATATATGTGTGTGTGTGTGTGTGTGTGTCGTAACTTTGATGTTATTGATGTATTATATTTTGTTTCTGTACACAGTTCAATTATTTGGTTTGATTTCATTTGAACTATCTCAGGCACTTGTCAAATCATTTTCGAATGCATTATCATTTATGTCATTCCAGTAAAGAGAGCAGTACAAATGGGTTGATGTGGGGGAAATTAATCTAAAACACCTTCAATAACCCGTAATTAATTGTCTTGACGATGCACTCACCTGGGAAATGTGCAGTTATTGTGTAATGAAATAGCAATTTGTCGGTTTTAGTGCATCTGCTTGCCACGAAGATGTTGAGTAAGCATGAGCAGAGGCAAAGGTTTAGAAGGCCACAGATCCTCATCAACATGTAGGAGAAACATGTTTGGTTAATGGGATCCAACTGCCTTCACTTGGCTGTCCAGGGCCCATTGGCAGATCTCCTGAGCCGATATGAGTACAAAGGAGGAAAACAGCTGTATGGCCCTGCTGTTGACTAGCGTGCTCCATCAGGTAGATGGAGGAGACTATGAAGAACATGTGGTGAAATGAAGCTGGGCTGGTGACAACTTTGACACTCACCATCAACTCACAAAGCCATTAGCCTGGCAGACACCTTGCATGGATCTGCCAGCCGAGTCCAGGGCTGCGTTTCCCGATAACGCTGTCTCTTAGCATGCTACGAAGACTCTAAAGGTATGCCTTAACTAAAGGTGTACCATTTCTAGGCGTGTTCCCCAAACTATACCTTAGGAGGTTGCTTAAGATATACCTTCTTATGTGCGATGTTACCAGGTGCTGTCCATGGCGGTCGTGCTGAATTGGTTGATATCAATGGCTCGAGAATCGATTATTCATTCTATGCACAGGCTGCTTCAATGCGTTATGTGAGAAAGTGTTGATTTTAAATAAAGACACGGAAGTCTTTCCTGCTAGAATGCAACAAACTTGTGTGAAACTTTTACTTTCGCTTTGCAACATACAGAAAACCAAGAAAGAGAAATATATGCCCAGAGCACTTCCCAGTGGTCACCAAATAAAATACAAGGAAAAAAACTACACTAGACACTGCTTAATAATTTAACAGCTTTTAACAAAACAAAATAAAATTAACACCTTGGGCCTACACAAGTCCAACAGAAAAACATTGTGGTAAGAGTGCTTTCCAACAAGATGCACTTCAGAAATAGTTTCAATTGCATTTATCAGGACTCATAGGTTCTTAAAAAATAATCCAAATTGCAAACTAAATCCAACCCTGTGGATATGTATATAAAATTGAAATGAGTACGCGAACCCACAACCTCATGCTCAAATGTAGCCTTTATTACTGACTGGCAGTATACCTTCACTGGCCTTTGAATGGGTCAATTATATTATCATAATATATTTCTTCATTTACTCCACTACCAGGGTTGATTGCCCAGCAGCATCACATATTGGTGTAAATCACTAATTTCTGTTATTGGATGACCTACTCAATAAAAACGCAACAGGAGAAACATATAATCATCAGCTATTATTGCAGAGAAAAAGAGAGAAAGAGAGAAAGAGGAGAGCCGGTGTACTGATGAAACATGCTACCTATCAGATTGTGCTACCAAAAATATATTTGCATTGTTTTAAGGGTAAGTTAGGTATGGAGGGTAAAAGTAGGTATGGACAGGTAGGTTTAGGGTAGAGGTAGATATGGACATTAAAAAAAGCCACATGAATAAGATGCTGGTAGCAAAATCTGATAGGTAGCATTTTTCGCTATCGATGTGTGCTACCAATCTTTTTAATGGGAGGTAGCACAATCTGAGCGGGTAGCACAAATCGTCAGAACACCACCAGCAGCTGAATTTGTCTCGACAAAATCGGACCAACAAGATAAAAAAAACCCAGTGAATTTGCTTCCGTGCCGGCAAATGTGTGTTTTTTTTATATATATATATATTTATATTTTTGTCTAAAGTTTTATTACACTATATGGCTCTGCGGACAGTGCTGTCTTTGATTTTGCACAACTATTATATTCGTATAGAATGAGATGTAAAGAACTGTGAACTGTCAAAAGTGATAAGGTATAGCTAAGAGTGGTCCAGACCAAACTTACGAAAGAATGACTTACAGAAGGTATACTTAACTAAGAATGTTTCGGGAAACACGTATTAACGATACAGTAACGGTTAAAGTACAACTTAAGAACGACGTAGCGTTTCGGGAAACGCAGCCCAGAACATTATATAAACCAGGCTGCGAAAAATGTTTCCAGAGACAAAGATGGCAAAATGAGGTTTGGACAAAACATTTTAGTGTATATATTTAGATTTTTGTTGACCATTTAAAGGGATAGTTCACCCAAAAATGAAAATTAGCCCATGATTTACTCACCCTCAGGGCATCCTAGGTGTATCTGACATTCCTCTTTCAGATGAACACAATCACAGTTATATATATATATCCTATATTAAAAAGTATTAATTTAGCTTAAGATTGCACAAGTACTTTTAACAATTATACTATTATCAGACGAACACAATCACAGTTATATATATATCCTATATTAAAAAGTATGAATTTAGCTTAAGATTGCACAAGTACTTTTAACAATTATACTATTAACAATTAAATAAATTATTCTCGACTGAATGTTTAGAAATGGACAAAAATGTACCAAAAAAGAGACTCGTTCAAGAGAATGACCCTGCTTTTGTTTAACAGTTCAGATAATTGTATGGAATGAAATTTTCCTAATTACACTCATCGCCCAAAACCACTGAAGCCTGTCGCGTGCGCAAATACTCTTTTACAGCTTTTATTTTGCTCTTTTCTTCAGTCATTTACTCAAAGGAGCCAGTTACAGAGATTTCAGGTTAAAATCCCCTAATTCGACTTATCTGCATTAACTTCATCAAATTGCCAGGATCAGAATTTCTTGCTGTATACTTATTAAACTACAGCTATTCATACCTTGCCAGGGCAAGAATGTGAATCTTTCTTGTGGATTTTTTGTAACTGGAAAACTTAAAATCTTTGCCATCACTCTCAGTAGAGTTCACAATATTTCATCATGAATGCTGATGAAACTGACATTGCTGGTGGGTTTCTTCACAATATGAAGCCTGTATATAATGCATATATTTATGACCGCATATAATGCATTCATAAATAAAATGGGTTAAGAGTTTGATGAAATCTCTAAACCTCTGAGCAGTAGTGGATTTCAGTGATGCTTGCCTCAGAGAACACCACTAATAAGAACATACAAATGTGTATTTTGTAAGCCTTTGTACATTAAGTACATAGAGGTACTGCCAAAACATTAGTGATATTGTCTTACTACTGATGACCCGGTGATTTTTATATTTTACTAAGCTGTAAAACAGCATATGCTGAAGAGGCTTACGTGTCTTCACTCATAATTTCATATTCTTTGTAAGTTATCTGAGGGCTCTACTACTTATCTGATTAATTAGCTCACAAACAACATCATTAATCGAGCTATTATGTCCAGCTCTGTTGCCACGGAAATAATCCTAATGAGTCTTTGAACCTATTTGTTAATGTCACTTCCAAACCTTGATCATGTAAATGTGACAGCATGATTAAACACCCAATGGCTTTCATATAAACAGTAGCGAGTTTCAGACATTTATTAAATACAATGGAGGCTGACAAACATTTTATTTCTTCATTTGACCTCCAGGTTATTGCTTATGCCATGCAGAATAAGTAGCACAATTTAAGTGGTTTGTTAAATTAAACAACTGAATTCATCGGACGCTTGGCCAGATGCACATTTTGCTGTTTTATAGCTGGTGCTTAAAAGTTATCACGCATTTAAAAAAATTAAAAATAAATAACTGCACACTGTAAATGATTTCTGTTGTTTACACAGTATTATACTGTTTATCTCAACAGTTTCTTGCTGTAGAAGCTGTGTACAGTGGGTTACTGTAGATTTTGTTGTTTTCCCAGTATTATATTGTATTCTCAACAGTTGAGTACTGTGTACACGGTTGACAGTATGTTACTGTAGATTTTCAGTGCATTCTGGGAAATTATTTGTAACTGTAAATCTAAATACAGCAGTGCAAATTGACCGCAAAAACACCACAGAATTTTGCAGGTAAAATTGCTATTCCTACATAAAAAAAATTCAGGACTGGGTGCCATGCATTAACACTCTTAATTTCTGTCAGTGGGGGGTGCATGAGAGCGCATTTGAAAGAGTTTTTCCTGTAATGTCGGACACATCGTGTCTTCTTTGCGACCTGGAAACGTGCTTCATCTGGTGAGTGATAAATATTAATATTTTCATGCATACAGACATTCTAGCTAATAGATTTAATGTTAGTTTAGAATAGCTGACCGCGATTTCGATATTCAAGGTTTATACTCAACATTTTACTAGTGTATAAGCTGTGTACAATACTCTTTCAATGTAGTTTGCGACATGTTACTGTAAATTTAAATACAGTAATACAAAATGACCGCGAAAAACAACCACAAACTGCCATTTTGTGAAGAACTCTCAGTTCTCTGAGCAACTTTGAGGGAGCCTTCGCCTCGCTGTCTGTAAAGTTCGCCATAAATATCTTGTAAGTGAAAAATCTTTATTTTTTTATGCAAACCAAAATGTCAGTAATAGCGATGTTAGTTTAGAAGAACTGCCCGCGGCGTTAATGTTCTATAACGTCTGACTGTAAGTTAGAAGCGATTTCCGTCCTGTTAATAACTTAAAATACTTGATTAGTAAATGTGATTTGATAAACCTAGATCGTATATGTAGCCTCTTACTGTCAGAATTAACTAATAATTCGTTATTTAACAATTTTATGTCGGTGGAAGTGCTGTGCGTTCATTGTTTTATATATCATAGGTTTGGAGATTGAAAATCGATCAGTGTATCCTGAAATCGGATACCCATGGTTAGGATTCGGATACGTTACTTGTTATAAAATAAAAATTTCGATTCCTATAATCAATTCATGCACGCTCATTTTCTTGTAAATCAGATTTGTTTTTACATATCTGTGAGGACCTGACGATCTGCCAGGACCTTGCGCGTTCAGTTTTCCAATAGTGTGATCGTAAATTAATTGATTTTATACAACAGTCCAAGAAACGAGATGTTAGTATTAAGTGAGTTATACTTTAGACATGATTTATTCTGTTTTTGCTCTGTTTCGCAGAAAAAAAAAAGCCAGAGCAGAACTTCTTAAAACGTATGTATTTCTTAAAAAGACGACAATCGCTTAAACTAGCCTGTCATTTAAGGTCATTCAAAGAGAGGATCATTCAAAACTACTTTTAGTCTACTTTTATTGATTCCATTCTGTTTCCCAAAAAGTGGATGCTGGCCTTGGAGAAGGGAAGGTTGTCACAGAGTCCAGTCCCCTCCAGCAGGACTTCACCTCAGCCCTGGCTGCCCTCTTTGGGTCATTTTATGTTTTCAATGTGGAATACCAGGAGGACGCAGCCTCAACTCTGGAGTTCATCCAGAGGTAAATACTCTTCACTAATTCTATGTACAGTACGGGTCAAAAGTTTTTGAATGGTAAGATTTTTAAATGTTTTTAAAAGAAGTCTCTTCTGCTTACCAAGGCTTCATTGATTTGATCCAAAATACAGCAAAAACAGTAATATTTTGAAATATTTTTTACAATTTAAAATAACTGTTGTCATGTCACATGATCCTTCAGAACTCATTGTAATATTGCTGCTCAAGAAACATTTATTATTATTATCAATGTTAAAAACAGTTGTGTACAATTTTTAATTTTTTTATTTGATGAATAGAAAGTTCAAAAGAACAGCATCGTTTGTAACATGATAAATTTCTTTATCATCAGTTGTGTGCTAAATAAAATAATTAATTTCTATATATACTGACTCCAAGCGTTTGAATGGTATAGTGTATATTGTTACACTTGTAGTAAGACTGGAGTAATGATGCTGAAAATGTAGCTTTGATCACAGGAATAAATTACATTTTAAAATATATTCAAATAG
>NW_015551122.1:486471-500686 GCF_001515605.1 Sinocyclocheilus anshuiensis
AGAATGATTTCTGAAGGATCATGTGACACTGAAGACTGGAGTAATGATGCTGAAAATACAGCTTTGCCACACAAAAATAAATTGTATTTTAAAATATATTCAAATAAAAAAGTTATTTTAAATTGTAAAAATATTTCACAATATTACTGTTTTTGCTGTATTTTGGATCAAATAAATGAAGCCTTGGTAAGCAGAAGAGACTTCTTTTTAAAAAAATAAAAAATCTTACCGTTCAAAAACTTTTGACCCGTAGTGTAGCTTAGCAGCTATTTCTGTACATGGCCTTCAGAGTGTGCTTTTATTAAAGGGTTAGTTCACCCCAAAATGAAATTTCTGTCATTTACTCGCCCTCATGTCATTACACACCCGTAAGACCTTCGTTCATCTTCAGAGCACAAATGAAGATATTTTTGATGACAGAATGCTGTCAGATTTCCTTCCATTGACTGCCTTCGCAACAAACACTTTGACGCTTCAAAAAGTTAATAAAGAGCTTTGAAAACTTAGTACAGATTTTCTGAAGAGGCTTGATCGCTTTATATGATGAACAGATTTAATTTAGGCTTTTACTTGCATGCAAACATTGATCAGTGCTCATAAGCTGATGCTCAACCAAACCTGCTTCAAGCGCGAGAACAAACTTCTTCCGGAAGCTCAATTGTGCTGCGTAACACACGAGAATGAACCTCATTGGTTACGCAGCACATTTGAGCTTCTGGAAGAAGTTTGTTCTTGTGCGTTATTCATGTTCAGTTAAGCTTCTGTTTATATTCACTGATCAATGTTTACATGCGAGTTAAAGCGTAAATTAAATCTGTTTGTCATAACAAGCGATCGATTCTCTTCAGAAAATATGTACTAAACTGCTCTATTCATATGGATTAGTCCGATCTCTTTATGAAGTTTTTGAAGCTTCAAAGTGGTAGTTGCGAAGGCAGTCTATGGAAGGAAATCTGACAGCATTCTGTCATCAAAAATATCTTCATTTGTCTTCCGAAGATGAACGAAAGTCTTACGGGTGTGGAACGACATCAGGATGAGTAATTAATGACAGAATTTTCATTTTGGGGTGAACTAACCCTTTAAAGGGGGGCCTCACATTTTAAGAATTCACATATGTTTTTCCTGTGTCTCTTTAAAGGGTTAGTTCACCCAAAAATGAAAATAATGTCATTTATTACTCACCGTCATGTCGTTCTGCACCCGTAAGGCCTTCGTTCATCTTCGGAACACAAATTAAGTTCTTTTTGATTAAATCCGATGGCTCAGTGAGGCCTCTATAGACAGCTATAGTTTTCACCCCCCCGGCTCTTAATGCAATGGGTTTCCTTCTGGAGCATCAGTGAATGTTTGAAACTTTTTTAATAGTTGTGTTTGAGTCCCTCAATTGTCCTCAGTGTGAAAAGATGGATTAAAATGACATGCATTTTGTATGATCTCTCTTATTTTGTAAAAAAATTTAACATTTTCACAGATTCTGCAAGGGGTTCCCATACTTTCAAGCGGCACTGTATATTATAAAATATATGTGTGGGTTTTATTCTGTGAAGATTAAATAGTTTTTTTCTGCAGTACATGGATTTTCGTCTATTGGGTTTTCCTGCAGTTGGTGTACATTGTAAAACAAACTCTGAATATCCATTTATGCCACACAACATGTAAGCAGTATATACCATTGGCTATTACCCACCAAAATGTACATTGTATGTATGTTTACTTTTGAGTTGAAAATATTAATGAAAAAAAAAAGCTAAAATTTCAGTCGCTGCAGGGCTCTATGCACAAGCTTTTGCCCATTATTTAAAGGTGTTGATAATGTGAGTTTTTTGATGATTAGTTGTATGTTTGGCCTCAATGATTGATTTGTGCTTATCATTTCTTGCAGGATTATCAGAAGTGCGACTTTTTCCACATGACACCAGCCCTCCTCACCTGGCCTTCATCCTCACCTTCTTTCTTTGTTCAACTTCTTTCTTTGTTCTACTGTTTTATGTAAGTTTGTATTTTACCTATTAATTTTTGCATGAATTGTTCACTGATTTTAATTATAAATTGTTAATTAGTCGTGTTTAAAAACAGATTTTTATTGTTGCATTATATGTCACTTATTTTAATTCTTAATTATAAATTGTTCTTTAAAACATATTTTATTGTTGTATATATGCTATTATTATTACTAATGTATTGTTCTGTGATTTTAATGATTAATTATAAATTGTTAGTTAGTCTTGTTTTAAAACTGATTTTTATTGTCATTATTTTTTACTAATGTATTGTTTAAAAATTTAAAATAAACTTTTTGTGCAGTTAAAGCTTTAATTGTTCATTTTCCTATTTACCATCAACAGTTGAAATAGAACTTTTACAGGTTTTCTACAAATTCTAAAGGTTATACAGTAGCACTATAAAATAAATTAAAATAACATTTCATAACTGTATAATACTATACAGTATTATTAAAAATCAACAGTGTAATACTGTACTTTGACATGGTAAAAAAATACAGTAAAATGCTGTATTCAATTTTACAGTAAGCTAAACACTACTGTAGTTAGTGTTACAGTAATTTTACTGTTAAATGAAATACAGCAGCTACTGGATAATTGTTGCCAGTAAGTTACTGTTAATTTGACAATACATTTTTTACAGTGCAGCTCAATTGAAATTCAGAAAAGATTAGTGTAAAATCCACTGTAGAATTGAAAGTGGTTGTTTTAGTAAGATAACCTATTAATCCTAGCTTTATTAATTCTAACCTTTAAAATATACATTGTGACGAGTGGGGGCGGGGCCGAGATTTATTTTCAATAAAAATGAAGAAAATGTTCTAAAAGTGGAAGTAGTAAATAGCATCTACTTATTATTTACACTTACTGCAAATAACTGCTACTTTTACATGGTAAATAGAATATATCACTATTTTAACTAAGTGTAAATAGCATCTAGAGCTATTTGCACTTAGCCTACTGTAAATAGGATCTATCGCTAAGAAAGTATGCTAATTCCACTTAGTGTAGGCTAAATAGCCGTTGCCATATTTTTCTTACCCTATTGGCAGATCATTTGTAAAATAAGAAAAATGTACTTAAATTATTATTATTATTATTACTAATATATATTTTTTTTGCCCGTGGGATACCATGAAAATGAATAGCCTATTAGTTCAATAACCTACCCTTCTGCCAGTTTTCACCTGTGATATTATAACAGTGATAACTAAACTTGTATTGACTGAAGTATGCAGACCTCTTTCTGGTGGGAGCTGTTGCCATGGTGAATCGTAATATCGGAGGTCCATTGATCATGGCTTTTCATAGTCGTGGTGCACGCACTAAACTCTGGCTACGTCCACACGAAGCCAGAGCTTTCCCTATCCGATCTTTTTTTCCCCCTTGTCTCAAGAAATATCTGCGTCCACACGAAACCACAAACCCGACACAAAATGCTGTAGTATACATGCCAGACCAGTAAGTGGTGCTGTAATTCTGCCACAGAGATACACTAAAAACGGAGAAGAAGACTTGGACTATGCACATAAACCTTGTCCGCGGTATACAAACGAACATGGAACAATACATTTATTAATCTGTGTTAATGTTAGTTAATAAAAAGAGAATCGTTCAGTGTTTGTTCATGTTTTTGTTGCTGTTACGTGACGTAGCTAGAGGCGAGACGTGGCCTGATGACGTTATCGTTTCAGAAAATATACGGATTCGCTGTCCACACGAAAATGCAAGGGCGGCGTTTTCAGATTTATCCACTCTGGGACCCGGTTTAAAAAAATATCGGTTTCACTCTCCTAAAACGCCGGATCCGTGTGGACAAAATGCCTATATGATACAAAATGTATGCGTATACAGCTAAATGCGTCTCCGTGTGGACGGGGCCTCAGAGTCAACCTAATCAGAGTCGATTGAACTAACTCAATTCAGCTGTTCTAAACCCGAAAACTCAGAGTTTCCCATCTCCGAGTAAGTCAACTCAGAGTTCAAGTTTTAACTCTGAGTTGGTTGAATCTTTGCATCTGACGCTGCTAGGGCAACTTCTAGCTCAAATTCTTCTCATTTAGCCTTTAGTTCAGCCTCTTGCCGTTCAATGGCTTGCTTCTTCTTCAAGGCAGCATGTTTAACAAGTAGTGCAGCTCTTTCTGCTTCAGCGGATATAGGTGCAGAAGAAGTTGTTGAAGCTGTAGACCTGCCATCTACTGACTTTCTAAACCAGGCTGGATTTGTTTGTTTTTGTCAACTCCAAACCTACTCTATAACTCAGAGTTCCCTTTCATGGGAACTTCGAACTGCGTCCTCTAGGGGTCGCTATGGGGAACGCCTCGTCGTGACCCGTGTCTAGTCTAGGAATAATACAATTACAATTACTATTCTGTGCACTTACTCAGTAGGATTTTCCAGCGAACTCAAAACTGAACGACACGTGTGCAATTATGCGAGTGATGCAGCCACAGTCCTAAACGATAACGTCACTGACAGCCGTCTAACGTCCCAGGGGCAACTCCCATATCAATATGGTAGAGTTGGTACTTAGTGATTGCCATGGTTCTGGCATGCACTCCCCTCAGCATGGTGGCGTGGGTATACCGTTCCCCATAGCGACCCCTAGAGGACGCAGTTCGAAGTTCCCATGAAAGGGAACGTCTTAGGTTACTTATGTAACCATGGTTCCCTGAGTAGGGAACTTCGAACTGCGTCCTCTAGGGTTCTTGCCATGCTGCGGACGCAAGCTTCAGACGAAGAAGTGAATGATGTGTGCTCCCGGCGCCTATTTATACTATAGTCGCACCGGTAGTGACGTCATGGCTGTCGCCGGCCAACGAGTTGGTGTTTTTTCAATGTATGCTTCAGACACGGGTCACGACGAGGCGTTCCCCATAGCAACCCCTAGAGGACGCAGTTCGAAGTTCCCTACTCGGGGAACCATGGTTACATAAGTAACCTGAGACGTTTGTTCAGCTAGCTTCATGCAACAGGCCACTGGCCCTATAGGTCAAATAACAGTTATGGTTATACATTGTCATTTTTTTTCTGGCCTTAAGAATTTCAATATTTTGTATTAACATCTGATAATTAATAACAATAAAAATAATATAATTTAGTTCAGCTCAATCAGTAGAATTGATCTCTGCAGCAAAGACCCACTAGCACGGTTGCTATAAGAGATGGAATTGTTTGTGCACTATTTTGAGTAATACAAATGTGTGCTATTGATGAATCTTGCTGTATCACAGAGACTTTTAATGGATAGAAATTAATCTCTTTTCAGTAGCAACATTAAACTGTATGAGACTTGTAAACAGTTTAATTAGAGGCTTTTGGCTCTTCCCTGTTATCTTTTGTCCCTATGGAGACATGGTTTGTATCCAGAGATGAGTTCTGATATTACTGCAGGATAATTACCAGAGTAATAAAGTCAAAATGTTATAAGTCATCCTAGTAAACAAGCTATATTTTATTTATTTAAGTGTTTGTCTTTTCTTATCTATATGGCATAAAACAGTGCCAGAAAGTCTGACATTACCTTCCTTATAAGGGCATACTGCACTTGTAAAAACAAACAAACAAACATAAACAAATAAATAAATAATAAAATATATGCAAAATTCACAACCACAACCTTCACTGGAAGACTCTTCAAACATTAAATGTTCTTGTGGATTTCCTATTGGAATTATTATTTGAAGTTATTTGAACTCTGTTTGTGTGTGTTTGTACATTTTAATGCAGTTCTTTTCCTTGGTCAGATTTATAGGTTTCTCAGCTTACCGCCTGACCTTGAGCTGCTAGTAAGACCATAAATAAAGATTAGCTATCACGTGTACACATAACATATCAGGTCAGATCACCAAAATGATCCAGTCTGTCGCTGGCCCTCAATTACAACAATTCTTTCATCATTAACACAGGCATTCCAAGAGCAGAATAAACCGAAATGTTTGATTGTGCCCCTGTCAAGCTTATTGAGTAAAAATTGAGAATTACTGTGCCGTGAAGAACACACTATAGAAACTGAGCATTAGCACTGGGCCCAATTTTGCCCCTGATTAAACCATCATCTGTAATTTGAAATGGATGACACACATTGTTATGGTTACTTTTGTGTGTGAGCAGAATGCCTAACAGTTAATGCTACTAGAGAGGCCATGATTGGAAAACGATCAGTGTGGCCCTGATTCACCATTTAAAGTTCCCATTTAATTCCAGTCAACAGATCAATAGCTCACTTGTCAATATACATATGTACAGCATACCGCTGGAACTTTGCAAATGCACATAAAATTGTGAACTATCTCATAAGTTATTTAAGCAAAATATCTTTATACATGCGTTGTGATGACAGTACTGATTGCACAAATATTCAAATGTAATCTTTTGAATTGGTTCACTATCAGATTTGTTAATTTTGTTAATGTTTTAATTTTATTAATATGTGTTTGTTTGTATTTGGCTGTAAAGAGAATCAAGAGGTGAATCAGTATATACATGACATAAACTGGCTTATATAGTCCACTGGTTTCAAACAGGCTTTCTTAATCACAGTGAAATTATACAAGTATGTCTTGAATAGCATTAGCAAATAAATACAACAGAGATTACAGAATGCATAAGATTATCATTCTTTGTCCACAAAAGACAATAGGTGGTGTATGACATGCATATGTTTACTAGAGCAATCCTCGTGCATGAATCAAAGCCAAACATGTGTTCAGGCTGCAGGGACACTATGTGATGATTATGGCCTGCTGTCTCTGGAATAGCCTCAATCGCTACTGAATGAATGCAGCTGTCAAGCACACATAATTTTCCAGTAAATACGAAAGATAGCGGTTCGAATGAAGCCCTATATCCTCATGCAATTTAAATCATTTTGCAGTTGAGTTCATGTTTGCAGCAACTAATAATCTGTAATTGTGTTTCTTTGGAAAATTAAAGGGGTCAAATAATTTTTTGTTAACATTTCCCATTTAGTTTCTTGGTTTTCCTGTTGTGTCACTTAACCTTAACTGGATATTTTTCACTGATGTGTATTCAGTACTTGCCAATGTATCAAATAAGCACTTAAAGTCACAATGAAACAGAAGTAGAAACCGATATTTACTTCTGTATTGTGACCAGGTTCTCCCGGAAAAATACTGTAATAAAAAAAAGAACTGTAATAACGTATTATTACTATAGATACATAGATAGATAGATCACTGTTTACACTTGGTACTAGTACATTACTCAGTGTGTTACTGTTTCTTAAGAAAGAAAGAAGATAATAATGCTATTAATTCTACAGTAGAGATGCTATCTCATGCTATACTTTAAATAAAACACCCATTTTCATTATTTTTTACAGCATTCACAGCTTTTCTTGGTGTTGCTGACTGAGGCTTATTTTGTTCTCTCGAATCTGTGCATAAAGGTGGAATTTCAATAAGGCTGGGCTGAGCTTTGAAGGTTGACCAGCTGACTTCAAATCAAATATTTAGAGGTGGGCCGCAGGGTAAACCCATCTTAACCTCTTATGGATCTAGGGAGAGATTTTTAGACCATAAACAGCAACAGAGACCCAGTATTGATTAGTACCCAAGGCAACACAGAGAGACACTATGACAAAAGAAAAAAATCAATTAAGCTAATGATTTGTTCATTTTTTTTGTGGGTTTATTTTTAAGCTCGTAGCACTAAGCATTGCTTGTTTATTATCTTGCAAATCATAATACAAATCTGTCTCTGACTTATTGACATGTGAACCTTAGCTGGAGCAGACGTCATGCTTAATTTAAACCCCACAAAGCCCCTGTGGTGCTGGGTGCCATAACCCTATAGGGCTCTCTCACAGCATTATGACCCAATTATATTATGGTTAAATTTGTCAGTTTAGAACAATTTATTAACATCAAAGTTGAAAATGCGCAGGGGCAGCTTAAATGTATCTTCACAGAAGACACAATTGTCAAGTCAAGTCAAATCACCTTTATTTATATAGCGCTTTTAACAATACAGATTGTGTCCGCAGATATCATTAGTGTTCAATAATTTAATGTACACATTTTTTTAAATTGGTCTGATTCAAAGGGGAATCAGAAGGCAGTGTCTTGACTTGACAAGAGGATCTGGGTATGGAGGAGGGTAATTAGCTGTTGAGCAACACGAAACCTGCTGATAATACTGAAGGACCTTATATATGGATGCTGTGGTAGATGTCGTATCCCTATAGGTAGACGTGGATCAGCTGAGAGTCAGCTGATGCGAGCTTAACTGACGTCACCAGAATTTACGCTAAACTTGATTACTGTCAGGACCACTATCATCAAAGATGATTGACAATTAGCATACAGTCTGGATTGGCATTATGGTTCTGTTCTGGGCAAGAACTCCCTGCACATCCATGCAGCCTAGCATGGATAAGAGCAGGAAGAGCAGCGAAAACCTCCCAAAACAAAACCATATGCTGATATCCCCCAACACAAACTGAGAGCGAACATCTCAATGCCTTAAGCAACAAGCATGTTGCCCTTATCCATTGACCCAAATTAGTATGTTGCCAAAAATTACATAAACCTTAGCAACAAGCATGTTGCTCTTAACCAGATGACCGACTATGTTGAATGAGTATGTTGCCAATACCTGAAAAGCTTAAGCAACAACATGTTCTCAGTAAGAACCAGATAGCCTTTAGAACAAGCATATTTCCAACAGAAACCAGAAAGCCTTAAGAGCAAGCATGTTCCCAATACAACTATAGCTTCAAGAACAAGCATGTTCCCAATAACAACCAGATAGCTTTGGAACATGCATGTTCCCAATACACTGTAGATTTAACAACAAGCATGCTCCAATAACAACCAGATAGCTTTAAGAACAAGCATGTTTCCAATACAACTAGATAGAACAAGCGTGTCTGATACTCAAACAGAATCAACGCTGAACTGACTTCAAGATGCTTGAATCTGTGCTGTATACTGCTATATAAAAACAGGCGTCTTGACTTGATAGGTTAAAGCAGAGCATTTTGCAGCAACGAGCATGTTGCCAATGACAACAGATAATAACACACATTGCCAATATCATCGCATAAGCCTAGCACAAGCATTTACTGAAAATGACTAAATAAACCTAAGCAACATGGATAGCCTTAGCAACAAGCATGTTGCCAATAACCTGAAAGCATTAAAAGGGAACTTAGCTTTGTGAAGACATTAGTGATGGGTCGTTCTTGAACTATTCTTTCAATTTGAACGAATCTTTAATATGACTCAGGAACGACGAGTTGTCTGAGTGAGGGATTCGTTCATTTCGTGTTGACCACGCATGCGCAACATCCAATAGGGTCTGCGCAAAAAACCGAAATGATTAGTTCACCTCTCGAGTCCTCGGGTTCGAGTCGTTCATTCATCCCGTTACAGCCCCATAGTCTAGAGGCTATGCAGTCTGTACCGGAAAGAGAAATGATGAAATTAAATGAAAATATAATTGATAAATGCAAAAAAAGAATAAACATATTAAGATGTTTAGCAGGGGTAGAATGGGGTGCAAGCCGGCATTCATTAAGGAGTATATACTGTGCATTGATAAGATCAACAACAGATTATGGGTGCATAGTGTATAGATCTGCTTCAGAAACGTTATTGAAAAAAGATAGACATTATTCAAGCACAAGCCTTGCGAGTATGTTGTGGTGCTTTTAAGACCTCTCCAGTATCGGCAATTCAGGTGGAAATGGCAGAGACACCAATGGAATGTCTTAAGTTTATTAAGTGGCAAGTCTACATTTAGACAAGACCTATTATATGATATCCTACAAAGTATGTTCAAAATTCACGAATATAGATTAAGTATGTCATTTTTATGGGTACCGGCACATGTTGGGATAGAGGGAAATGAGGAAGCTGATCAAATGGCCAAGAAGGCATTAAAACAAACCGATATAGATATAAACATATCACTTAGTAAAGCAGAAATGAAAGGAATAATCAGAGGGGCTATGATTAGGAAATGGCAAAAGATGTGGGATAGGGACATAAAGGGTCGGCATCTATACAACATTCAAAAACAAGTTGGAAATGGAAGGAACAACTTTGGAAGGAGGACACAATAATATCTAGACTCCGTATTGGTCACACAGCTCTTAATCAATCATTATTTATTATTGGTAAACATGAATCAGGTAATTGCAATAAATGTCGTATACCAGAGACTGTGGAACATATCCTATTACATTGTGAAGCATATGGAAGAGAAATAATGTGATTAATAGAAGAATTAAGTTAGTTGAATATTGAAGGTATAACAATTAAGACGATACTAGAGAATGCTCCAGCACAGTATAAAGTCTATAATGCAATTATTAATTATTTGAAAGCAATAGGTTTAATAAATAGAATTTGAAGATCACATAATGAAGTATATAAAATAATTATATCCTTGTGTAATACTCCTTTGGTCAAACTAAGGGTATTTTTTTTTATGTTGTCATCAATATACGTCATGCTCCACACTCCAGTCCAGTAGGTGGCGGAAATGCACCTTTTAAGTGGGTTTGCCAACCGCCATTAAAAAGAAAAGAAGGAGACTCAGGGAGAAGGCCATGTGGAGAACGGAAGAAGGACAGTTCCTCCTTCTCTTCCATAAACACCAACTGAGACACTGCCACTATAGCAGCTAAATTAAGAGTGTAGCCCTTTAAGGAACCTGGCAGGAAGTAGCTATTAGCGACACCGTGTGATGGCGTCAATGGCATTGCCGGTGTTGGACAGGAGCATTCTACTTGAGGACGCCAAGCCGATAACGTTTTTTTTAACGAGAAGAAAATTGCTTAGTGTCGCATTTTATTTCTTTGGAATACCATGGTATATCCTTTTTTTTGTTTTTATTTTTTTATGTGGTATCACTCTTCATATAATTACAAGTCAGTAAATCAGCAGAGTTAATGTCAACTTCAAGAATCAACAAAGCAACAAATCATCAGCGCTGCAAGTAATCCTTACTTGTATATAACTCAAACGCTTGGCTCAGCCATAGAACATGGCAGAATGCCATAACAGCCAATATGCAAATGCTTGCTCCCCAAACTTACCACATAGCATGGAAACGATGGGACTTTCTCACACCACCTATGCACATTTAATATCTAATTTGCCCATTGGACTCTGATCATCATGGCCTCCTAACAATCCCCATATCTATTGATTGGCTTCATCACTCTGTCTCCTCTCCACCAGTAAGCTGGTGTGTGGTGGGCGTTCTGGCGCACTATGGCTGCCGTCGCATCATCCAGGTGGATGCTGCACACTGGTGGTGGATGAGGAGATACCCCCTGACAATGTAAAGCGCTTTGAGTGCCTAGAAAAGCGCTATATAAATGTAATGAATTATTTATTTTATTATTATTATTAATTATCATCAATGTTTTACTTGCATTGGAAAGGTTTCAGCAAAATCTCACAAGATCTCGGCAAAAAGTCTCACGATTTATTTCCATAACATGATGCATGATGGGATACTCTTAGCTTTGAATACCGCTCCAAAGCAGTACTCGAGATAGTTTGCGTTAAGGGCACTGTACTTTGTCATTTCTAAGACCTGGGACAGTCTTGCGCTCTTACTTCCTGTTGTGTGCATGTGCTCTCAAGTGGCCAAGACCACAAGTGTGGGTATTTGGACAGGCCCACAGTGTTGTATTTCCCATGTGTAGTTTTACTACCTGCCATCAATTTTGCCTTTAGTATTTTGTAGAAGTGAATAGTAGATGAAGTTAGATGTGTTTGATTCTAACAGCATAGCGTTTGTTAACCACTTTTAGGGTCCAGATAGAGAATTTTGAAGATTTCTGCTCAATCAATGTAAGAATCAGTTTCCCTTTCATGTTTCTTGTATGTTTGCTTAATGCCTATGTTTAAACATGTATTCATGTTTACCTATGCTAGTTTATTAATTTTGGTTTGTAGGAAGACTCTTATTTGCTGAGTTCATAGAAGTAATTCTCAGGAAACTACTTATTTAACTTGAGGAAAAAATTAATATTCAGCAGTTTGTGTTTCCACTGCAGTTTAGTACCAGTTTAGAGTGGGTGAGATTATAGACATGTCGTTGTAGTTGCGCCACCTCTACTGCCGTGACATCATCGTAAACGCGACACAAACAAAGGTTTAAAAAAAGGTGCACTCGTTCAAAACTGTTGAGTTCATTCAAAAAAAAGTTGTTCGATCCTCGCTGGCTGTGCTGATTTAATCTAGCGGGTCTAGTGTCTCGTGTCACAAGTTCAATGATGCAGGTAGTGATGATTCTCTCCAGCCAATAAGTGATCAGCAGGGTTTACACGTCACATTTTGGTAACGGTACGGCTTGCTTGGAACCACAGCCGAGGTGGTACTGAAAAAAGTACCAGGTTCTGTACACAGTGGAAAACCCCCAAAAGCGAGCTGTGCCGTACAATGCCATGAAAAAGTTCCAGAACTTTCCGGTGGTTCTAAACTGAAAGAGACTACTCTGCTCCATACTGCCAGGGTTGCCAGGTCTGCGTAACAAAACTAGCCCAATGGCCAGTCAAAAACAGTCCAAAGTAGTGCAATGTCCATATCCCAAATATCAAAACTCTAAATATGTCATTTCCATACATAAAATACATATTTTACAGTCACTGTTATGCACATTGATCATAAACACGGCTAAAAGGCTTCCTAACAGTGGCCCTCCTTTATAAAACTTAACATTTAGCGCAATTTTATCATAGGTAGAATGCAGAATTTTTCAATACAAGCATTTCAGTAATTTATGCAGTATTTCACACCTTTAACCCATGGGGACAAAATCAACACATGGCAAAAGTTTAAAAGTAGTCCAATTCCATGCACAATATGCGGACTTGACAACCCTGCATCCAACATGAGCTGCAGGAGTCACGGGTTGAGAGTAAGGAGAGATGACTGACAAGACGGTGGATGGTGGAGGATTTGCTGCTCAACAGATCCTGAGCTCATTGACAAATGTCTTATCTTGTAAAATGTACTTAATTGTAAGTAAAGAAGTGACCAAGATAGTGCCATGTATGGCTGCCTCGGTGTTTTAATGTTTTTGTTAGTTTTACCAGGGATGAACGGCTGATAATTCAGCAGTACACACTTCTCATCTTCTACCGGTTTTTGATGTTTATTTATATATACATATGTGTATTTTATTCACATATCTTTATTGCTTATTCATTGTGTGTTGTTGTTGCTGTCTTGTGTACTGGAAGCTTCTGTCACCAAAACAAATTCCTTGTATGTGCACACATACTTGGCAGAAAATCTCTTTCTGATTCTCTCCCTGATTCTGAAAATTACATGTTTGCAGGTATATATTCGAATGTTTGCAGGTGTGGGCGGAAATGGACACAAACATTGCAGGAGCGAAACACACACATGGGAGCGGTCAGTAACGATCAGAAATTCAGAGGGATTGGGATTAATAATTTTTTTTTACCAAACTTTGAACACTGATATAAGACCCCTTCTTATATACCACCCTTCTATAAACCACGTTTGCTTGTGAAATGAGACATGCTTTACAGTGCTCACACATGGGTTGTTGACTTGGTCTAGTATAGTCTGTGCTGCCCCATCCTTCAATGATAGATTCAATTCAATTCAATTCAATTCAATTCAATTCAATTCAGGTTTATTTGTATAGCACAACTTTAGCAACTTTACAGAAAATTGAGTTTCTACAATATTTAGTAGTAGCTTATCAGTGGTTGTCAGTTTATGTACATATGGCAAAAATGTACGGAAAAATCAATTAAAGACGTAATCAAACAGACGATGAACACTATTAACAGCAATTATTATATGTTCTGTATGTTGTTTTAGGGTTGGCATCATCTGAGGTCCTCTGAGGGGTTGGCATCATCTCTTCTCAGGTATTCTGGATCCAGACTGAAGCTTATGTAATTCCTAGTTAAAACAGAGAAACAAATAGAGACATAATTAGCGTAGCTGCTGTCCCAACCAAGTAAAATTAATTTGTTTAACCCAAGCTAAAGAATAATAATGCGCATTTGATCAGATACAACTGCAGCCTTGTAGGTAAGTAATAATATTTTGTAACTGATACGGAACTCAGTAGGTAGCTAGTGCAGAGACTGTAAAATTGGGGTGATATAATCATATTTTCTTGACCTGGTAAGGACTCTAGCCGCTGCATTTTGGACTACCTGTAGCTTGTTTATTGAAGATGCA
>NW_015551122.1:500965-515614 GCF_001515605.1 Sinocyclocheilus anshuiensis
ATAGCAGAGGACCTAGGACAGATCCTTGTGGCACTCCATATTTTTCCATATAGATTCTTAGCAAACCTACATTACGTGCTTGCAACTCAATCAGTGCTGCAAGGTGTTGGGCTACCTGTTAAAATCAGCCTGAAATGATAAGGATCTTGTTAAAAATGAACTTGTGTCTAATGTTGGGATTATTCAAAAGGATCTGCAGAGCTGCAGGTGCTACACGGCATCAGCATCAAAGTAGTTCACTCTAATGTTCTTCCTCACTGTTATCTTGGCATGTAAATCTGCCTGTCTTTTTTCTACAGTATTTCCTTTCACCTCATACTCAACATTCATTGGCCAGAAATCTGCAGCAGCCCACACACAACCTGCCCACAGACAACCAGTGATTGTAGCAGATTGCATCTCCTGTCTTCTGTTCGCTGATGCTGTTCTTACAGTACCATTGCCAATTTAGTCCATAGCAGTGCAGTTGTTTGAATATTTCTTTAGAATTTTGAATACTTCTAACTGTGAAGTGCAATAATGTTGGTTGCTTGGCGTAATGTTCTCTGTTGATTACACAGTGGCACTAGGGGTTTGTGTGTCTTTGGAAGCAACAATTAAAGATACATCCTTTACCAGACTGGCTACAATGACCAGTAATAGGACCTCAATGCTGTCCTTAGGGAAGACAAAAACAAAGTCTCATATTCCTTACAGAAATCATTGAGCTCTGTAATTCCTACTGTGCTGTGGCAATGGATGGATGTTCAAGTTCAAGTTCATTTTATTTGTAGAGCACATATACAACAGCCACCAGGCTGACCAAAGTGCTTTTCAGAAGAGCAACAATCTTACCACATACACAGAGAACAAACCAGACAAAAATTTTAAACCGCACGTTTAAAAAGGACTATATCACAGTAGTCAGTACACTAAGGAAAACCAATAAGCTTTTAGCAAGGACTTAAAAACAGACAAAGAAGGGGCCATTCTAATCTCTGAAGGTAGGGTATTCCAGAGTCGTGGCCCTGCCACCGCAAATGCACACTCCCCTCTACGCTTAAGCCTAATGTGAGGGACCACCAACAAGGCCTGGTCACAGGATCGTAGGCTTCTAGACGGAGTATAGAAGTAAAGAAGGTCAGATAGATAGACAGGAGCTTGGTTATGTAGGGATTTATATACAAAGAGGAGAATTTTAAAGTCTATTCTCTGACAAGATTGACTCTGACTCCTATTCTCTAAGAATTGGAGTGATGTGTTCATGTTTACGACACTTTAAAAGAAGTCTGGCCACAGCATTTTGGACAAGCTGAAGACGATTCGCAATTTGAGATTTAGATATACCGCAATATAAAGAATTGCAGTAATCTAGACGAGACGTAACGAACGCATGAACAGCCATTTCTAGAGTTTTTGGAGTGAGAAAGTTTTTAATTTTAGACAGTAAACGAAGCTGATAGAAACTGGACCCAATGACAGAAGAGATATGTTTATCAAATTTTAAATGCTGGTCGACTAGAATACCTAGGTTCCGCACCCGTGAGGATCTAAAAACGGATAAACTTTCTAACTCAGGGCTTATACACTGAGAGTTATCATTTGGACCGAAAACAATTACCTCGGTCTTGTCTTCATTTAGGAAGAGGAAATTTTGGGCTAGCCATGATTTAACCTCCTCTAAACATTTCAGAAGAGAAGTAATCGCAGTGGAATTGTTTTTCTTGATTGGTAGATAGATTTGAGTGCCATCTGCGTAGAAATGAAAAGACACACCATGGATGGATGTTCACTGCTATAGTTTGAGTTACCTGCCTCTGCAAACATGAAATGCACACTGCTGCCAGATCAGAAGAAACCGACAACTAATATAAATGCAAATCTCTTTTATAGGTAAACCAAAAAACCTTTATCTGGTCAGTTGCTTTGCAATGGAGTAGCAGTACCTGCACAAAATGGTGTTACACCAACCATCAAATTCACTCGGAACAGCAGTTCTTTAAAGCTGCGGTGTGCAGTTTCTGTCAGTAGTCTCAGCAAACAGATGACAGGCAAAAATCAATGCTTTCAAACAGGTTTCCTGAATTAGTCATTCTAGTGTACTCCTAAAAGTTGACAAGATACATTTTTTTTTTTTGAAGATTTCAATTTATGGACCAAACATATTCACTACTTATCTTGCACAAATGGGTGTGTCCAATATTTTTGTTCAACAAAGTGCTCTGTAGAATGAGTCCTTCCCTCTTTCAAGGAGGTCATTAAACCTGGAGAGGGCTATTCTTTAGCACTCCAATTCATCACAAGGGCAGCTCAATCTCAATAAAGTGGTTCATTGCCACAAGAAAGCTGGTAAACTCTTGTTTATGTTGTGAAGAACAGTCATTGTGGCTCACTTCACACAATTTTCACAGCAAATCCATTCCTTACCGACACAGTGATAGTGGCAAACAGGTGTTTAGAAAAGTGAAGCCATTTAGGTTTGGAGTTAAAATATAAAGAGTAAATGAGCATGTGTGAGTGAATTATACAATTTTCAGTTTTGGGCAAACTATTGCCCAGACAGAGACAGAACGTCTTGCTTCCTCTGTTCCATTGTGCACAGTATGATAAATACTGGAAAGGTGGTCACCATTTGAAAACTGATAAATGCCAGTCACCAGGTGTCTCAAACAAGATTCATTATG
Organism: Sinocyclocheilus anshuiensis; assembly: GCF_001515605.1. Classification (NCBI taxonomy): domain Eukaryota; kingdom Metazoa; phylum Chordata; class Actinopteri; order Cypriniformes; family Cyprinidae; genus Sinocyclocheilus; species Sinocyclocheilus anshuiensis. The sequence continues at coordinate 503,629 of NW_015551122.1, forward strand.
CTAATTACAACTCTAATGTCTCATAATGGCTTGCCCAAGTCACACTTTGCTTGTCATTTCTAAACATTGAGAGAAAAATTGCAAGAGAAAGAGGGGAGCGTTGGAGGATAATGTGAGTTTCTTGATGTACTTTCTATTTTTATCAGAGGCCAGCATCAGCAGATTGCACATGGACAAACAAATTGCTCTAAGCAGGAAAATGATTGAGAAAAGGATGCTGTACAAAACATTCAGCAAAACGGTTTACTTCACTTTCCAAACACCAAATCATTTAAGACATTTATAATGTTCTGTCTGCCAGTTTGTCTAATCATGCATACAGCTTTGATGCTCATACTGACGGCACTTAATGGAAGCTAATGTAGAAAGGTGAATGCAATACTATTTATTTAAAAGTAAAAAAAAAAATAAAAAAAATAAATGCATTTCTTAGGAGACTGATGGTAATGAACCATGTAGTATTTTGAAGACGGCATATATGATCTCAGTGTTAATGTATGTGACCAGTTACCACAGGAAGTTCAGTTCATTTCATGAGTTGTTTTACTGCCATAGGGCCACATACAGTGTTACATGAGGCTGAACAAACTTAGAATTTCTGTGTAGGTTTAGAGTTGACAAATCCAAACAAAGCAAACAGCTATTCACACAAAGCATGATGAGTGTCAGTTTGATTCACTTTAAAGTTGCCGAGTTTGCTCACATGCAGCTGATTAGTTCAGTTTTGGGTTGGGATCTCTTACCCGGGATAAAACCTGCTCCTAAGCCAGTTACCCATTTACTCATAAGTCATCATGAACACCGTTGAAAACAGTCCACGTAGTGTTGGAAAGTCTGATTCATTCTAGAGAATCAGTTCATCTTAAAAAGGCCCCTCACTCTCATATTATCTTTGGAAAGAAGCAGTCTTTCTGGTGAATTGGTTTGTTTGGATGGTTCAGTGCACATTTGCTCCCTGAAAAATCCCACAATACCCCGCAAAAACCAAGGAGCATTGGTGCTCACTATGCTCCTTTACCGGAAATTACGTCACATTTCTGAAGCGTGAAATGTGACATGATAGAAGATTTGAAAAGACAAAGCGTTTTATTAGTATATTTCAGCATAAACACACATCACTAGATGGGTAATGAACACATCTAGTTAACATTTATCATTAATATTTGGCTGAAATGTTGTAAGAACATGTAACAGAACAACGAGTTCAAAGATAATAAAAATAATGTCAAAAAGAGATTGGTCCTGCCTGTTGTTGATTTAATTCCAGCAATGACATTCTACAATGTTGTCTGTTGACGTTGTACGTAGTCATGTCGCCGGAAATTGAGTAGTGACTGTCCCAATGTGCAGTGAGCCAGGGAACTTACCAGTGACCGAATTCATGTACACAATATACTGATTCACGAGCTCGGGAGCTGATTGAGACGCACCCCTAGTTATGGTCGTTCTAAATACAGCTTTTAACCCTGATTACAGGTATGTTTCACACTTGTAATTCAACCCAGAATTAACTTACAAGTGCGTAAAGCCCTATTGTCATACAAACAATATAGAGTATGTGTTATTCCCAGAAACAATATGCACAATAAACTAGACAATATTAATAATCAGTATATATGAACTTATATAGACAATGGTGGGCGAACAGAGTTATCTAATTTACACCGTATAATAAAATTAAAAGATTAATAGATAAAATTAATTGAAGTACATTTATCTGAAAACATGCTGTATGGCAAAATAAAATGTTATGATGGCAGTTCCCCTTCATGGGAACTTCGAACTGCGTCCTCTAGGGGTCGCTATGGGGAACGCCTCGTCGTGACCCGTGTCTGAAGCATACATTGAGTTTTGACAGTGTTTAACCTACACTCTAAAGAAAAAGGTTCTTCAGCGGTTCTTTGGATTGGTTAAGGTGCTATATAGCACCACTACCGTATAAAGAACCTGTTAAGTCCCTGTATGGTTCTTCAGCGGTTCTTTGGAGCCGAAGAGGTGCTATATAGCACCACTACCGTGAAACCTGTAAGCCCCTGTATAGTTCTTTAAAGATTCTTTAACTCTCTCTTAGTCTCTTAGTTTAGTTGGGGAAAGGTTTAAAACAACATTAAAATATAGTCTATTTCTTGAAGATATATATATTTTTTTTTTGCCCCAAGGCCCCAATAAGGAAATATTCCAGGGCCCCCACATGAGACCTTTAACCTCAGAAAAAAAGGACCTCTCCACACACAGCAACACCAACTTCACACATTACTAACCAGTTAGACTTTATTTCTGGAGTATCTAAAACAGAAGTTCTTTATTGAGAATTAAGGTTTAGATGTTTTATCTGTAAAAATAGGTGCTAAATAGCACTAAAAGTGGTCCCCTATGATTACAAGGCAAAGAACCGCTTTTAGTGCTATATAGCACCATTTTTTTTTAGAGTGTAGTTTCTAAATATGTATAATGAAATCAGAGGAAAAAAAATATTTCTACATATCAAGGCATAATTAAGATAAATAGACATAATCAAAATTTGTGTTGGTCTAGAATTTCTCTTCTATCACTCCAACTCAATATGTTGTGGCTTATTCATTTCAAAATCACACTTATTTAAATTCTGGATTCTGGACCAACATTTGGTTTCTCTGTCATTGCATGACAAAGTGGGGAATGGGGTAAGATGTGTCAGTGTTATATTTTAAGGGAACTGCAAAACGTTTTGTTGCTTGACCAAAAATATGCACATGTATCTTACATGTGGGCTATTTACCAGCCTGTATACATTTGACAAGACAACAACCCCAAATCCTGGGAGCATTTTTTTCTTTATTCTCTCTTTGAGCATGAGGGAATTTAAATGCTTTGAGCCAAAACCAAACATACATCTGCACTGCAGACAAACAGTGTTTTGATCAAAGAAAGCAACTGCATCATGTTATCTGATGATTTTATCTGCCATTAAATACTTAATAGGCATTAAACAGCATTGTTAACGTTACCTAGACAACACAATGCTGTATTCCCTATGTGAGTTAAATGAGAGCAGTACTGCACCACTGCTCAGCCACATTAAATGTCTTACTGTTCAAAAGATGATCATATCATATTCACTTTCAAGATGTCTTTATATCTCCTCCAGCCCAGACGAAATGTCACAGATTTCCAGGATGGCGGACTGTATTAGGGCATACTAGATGTTAAGTATTCTCTGCTAGACTGTTATCTTACAATAATACACACATAAATCTGAACATTTTATGTTGTGAATTAAGCGATTACAAACACGTTTGAAGTGAACTGAATGTCTCATTGCATCACACACTTCTTTGACTGTTCTGCAGATACACATTTGAGCTTCAGTTTTATCATTGTTAAAAAAAGATCAAAAGCTCACAGGTGATCTATCCTGTATGATGCACATAGCACACTTTATCAGACACTTTTTTTTTATTAATTACTGAGATAAAGGCGGCTCTCAGAAAGAACAACAGGTAACAGTAATTAGCACAGCTTAGATTGTAGTGACCCATTAAGCTGCAAACTAATTATCATAACTCATTAAAGGTGAGCAAAGGACTGTGACTGATGTAAACAAATTAATTTCAACTCTGTGAATATTAGAGCTGGAATCAGTATTTGCTACAGCTCTGGGATCATTACAATGTTGTCTTATGCTAAATGTAAATACTGTGAGCTCTGAAGCTACAGCTATCAGCAACAGCAGAACACACTCTAATTATATAAAACAACTAGAATAATATAAGATGAATCTGATGTCTTTTCGTACAGAAATTGTTAAATGTGTACCACTGGATGGCACTATTTTTACTTAAATCTGAGATCTGGGTTAGTCCTCTCTAAAATGGAAGCACAGCTTATCAAACAGAGTTTCATGTAATACCATTCATAATTTAATAAGTCCTATTTTTTAAATCATAAACCGATATTCAGCCTTGCTGTTTAAGGTCCCATCTGTGCCCCACTTTACATCAATAAGCAAATTCAAGAATAAGCAAAACAGTTTAGGGAAAAATAAATAAATAAATAAATCTACCCATCACATGATATGGTAAAACTGTTTTTTAAATCAAATATACATGCAATTTCAATACAAAACCGCTAATTCAGCGATGTGTGATGCTCTAAATGGCGGTAAATGCATTATATTTCAGGATGTCAGCTGTTAAAGCAAGAGCTGCAGGTTCAGCCCAAAGCCTGAAATTAGAATTACTGAGATCACACACCTACTTTCTCCTCACTGTTCCCTTCAACAAGGTACTTGACCTCTGGTTGCCGCAGGGGGATTTGTGTACCGTAAATCACTTTGGATGAAATTAAACCCTCGAATGACAACTAACACAAATTTAGCAATTACATTTGGCATACATGTCAAAAATTTTTGGAAAGACAAATTAAGCAGACAGCCTTAGTAATGTCTGATTGTGCCTCATTGATGTCAGGAGGCCGGCAGACAATTTCTTTCAATGACAATGTTTGTGTCCTTGATGCCAAGAATGGGCACACTTGAATGACAATTCTTGGATGCATGTATAATCTCATGGCTATTCTCAGTGCGCCTCAGGAATGCTCTTTAAATGAAATCACATTTCATGGTGTCCGCTGGGACTCTGAACCAAATCTTTGCTGAAACGGTTTTCATCTTGAGATTTGTTAGCAAGGAGCTTTACAGCGAGCTCAAAAAGTACCAAATAAAAAGATACAAATATATTCTTAGCAAGGCACAATAAATGCATTTGTGCATGAACAGAAAAAAAAGACCCATGCATATACAAAAACGGTGCACTAGGTAGTGTGAATGACAGCAGATTCATAGGTCAAACTGGAGCAAGGGCTGTTCAAGCCCTTACATTTCGAGCTTTGGGTCATGGTTCAGTGTTTTGGAGGAGGCCCAGATGTCAAAGGGTGGGCTTATCCGTGCAGACGAGATTACATAAGCAGGACATGAGCCCACTGTGAATGAAATGGAGCGCACAGATTGGGAATGAGATAGTCGGGCCTGACGTTCTGCTGAGATGCCATGCCCTTTTAAATGCACAATACTGACAGTCTGATCAAACCTTGAGAAGATGACCTTTAGTTCATCTCCTCGTAAGAACAAAAAGGAGATTTTTAATCCCAATTCAAACCAGATTCTAAGGGAAGTCAAAAGAACTTCAGAAAAAGAGGAAGACATTCCTTCCTGACCTGAAGGGTCAATAGTTTTGTGATTTAAGAAAAACCTCAGGGAAAAATGTATTTTACTGCACCTCTGAACTGCTAGCAAACGGTCAAGAGCTTCTGTGACTCAGCTCAAAACGAGCATTCTTGTTTGTATGCTAACATTTTTCGGTGCTCGAGTGCTGCCCCAGAGCATTGTGGGTAGTTGAAAAGGCATTGCTATATGGTTGCTAAGGAGTTGCAATGTTGTTTTTTAGCTCATCGTTAGGTGATTGCTGGGGTGATTTGCATGGTTTCTTGGGCAATGCTCTGTGGTTACTACAAAGTTCCAATGTTTTTAGCGCACCTAGCACATCGCTAGGTGGTTGCATAGTGCATTGCAATGTGGTTGCTAAGGTGTTTCAGTGTTTTAGTGCATCACTATAGCCCCGTTTCCACCGCAGGAACTTTACCCAGGAACTAGGGACTTTGGGCCGCAGGAACCAGGATCTAAATAAAGTTCCGGGTAAAAATTTGCCCCTCAGAAAGTCCCTGCTCGCGAGGTAGTACTTTTTCAAAGGTCCGGAACTTTCGGGGGTGGGACTTGAGCGCTAAACATGATGATTGGTTGAGTTCACACAACACTGTATTTCAACCACCATTTATTCGGATAATTTTCAAAATATTACTGTTATTGTGTCATGAAATGTAGTTTTAAAAGTATTTCAGGCGAGAATGTAGTTGTTTAAAACTCAAATCTGCAGTTTATTTATAAAGACAGCGCCTATTTAAAAATGTGTTTCGCCAATTTCGGAAACGTGATCTCCACGCGATCAGCGGGCGCTCAGTGCTCATGTTTCCCGACGAGAGCAGCCTCAACTCGGCTAGTCCTTCTGACATTTGCCGCTGGCTCTGATGTCTCTTTAGTTGTTAACATAAGACATAATTCGTTTTGGGTAAATCTAACAGGTAATCTTTGGTCTTTATTCTATTAATCTATTAATATGTTAAAATGAAAATAAAAAGAGGCAATACTGTTTGATATAATATTTCATTTAATTTCTGCGGCTATTAATATGTTTAAATGAAAACGAAAGGAGGCAGCTGTGTTTGATATCATATTTCGTCTTATTGTAAATACAGTGAGTAAAATTGCAGTAGCCAAGGCAAGCTGACTGACATTATCAAGCAGGCTACACTGCTCTTTACAGAATTACCGGACTTGCGCCATCCCGTCTGCAGGAGTTCACACTCCCGAGTTGAACTCGTGAATTCCGAACTACCAAGGATGCAAGTTCGAAATTTGCGTAGTTTGTATTGAGAAACGCGCAGACCTATGTCACCAGACTATTTGCCTATTCTTCAAGGTACTTTAGACTGCGATAGAAACGCAGACAGCAACAGGTCTGGGGGAAAAAAAGTTCCTGGGACACATTGTTCCAGGTAATTTCAGTGGAAAAGCGGCTTATGGCTACGTTCACACTGCAGGAAAATGTGTCCCAAATCCGATTTTATTGCTCATATGTGACATGGATCATTTTATTTCATGACGGTGTGAACAGCACAAACCACGTTGCATGTGATCTTTTCAAGTCTGATTTGGGCCACTTTAGCCTTTGTTCATACTGTCAGTCCAAACCCGATTATTTGTGTATCCAACTGGAATCTGATTTAAATGATTAACTGTCCACACTGTGTATAGCATCTATTCAGATCCGATTTGTGTGTCCGTGGCGCTTTTCGTTTGACTATCTCCATTGGTTTCTATGGAAATTACATTGTGTTGGTATGCCTACGTTAAAAACAGCAACAGCAAAACAGTTTGCAATACAGATGTTGTCTTACATGACAACATGTTGCCGGCGTGGTGGATTGTATTAGGCCTACGTCTTAGGCTGGGGGTTTGATTCGAGGCTTGTCGCAAAATATTTTTTTCCAAAAAATCCTCTGTGTGGTGTCATTACAATTATTTAACTGATCCCGATCAAGATGGAGCTTGGTTGAATTATCTAGTGTGTGCTTTCAGATGATTATAAGGCTAAAAAATCAGTTTGAACGTGTTTTCTTTTCTTTGGTCTTTCACGGTTTTAAAATCGGTTAAGATTTGAAAATCATCTTGTGTGTTCCAGGCCTTATGAGGAAGCGGCAGAAATGGGAAGCTGGAATGCATGGATGCATTCCTTGCTGCCATCTCTATTGTCTCAAAACTCAAAGAGGTGCATAGACTAGCAGTACATTGTCATTTTCCACTTGACTTTCCCTTCACAGTGACACAGCCTTGTTTCTGCAAATTTATTCAGCATGTTTCCCAAAACAATGTCTGACATGTTTACGTTTTATGTGTCGTGAGAAAGTGACATGGGCAAAAAAGCTATGCAAATTCCCATCTGAGCGGTAATAAACTGAAATAGAAATGTGATTTGAATAAGATTTCAAACCACATATGAATGTTGTTTTGCCGTTCAGACTTGCTAAAAATGATTCCAATTGGACATGCACAAAAATCGAATTTGGACAGATTGAACAAGGCTTTTCATATGTGGTCCTAAATCTGATTCAGGTTAGATGTTTTGCAATGCGACTGCAGTCTGAACAGTCAAAAATAAAATTCATGCGATTTTGCGTCACTCTAGATCGACATTCATCATAATTTCACACTGATGGAAGTCATTACAATGATTTAACATACCAGTAGTTCTTTGATCACTCTGTAAATATGATAGACAGTTGTGGAGGTAATCAGGGGAGAGACCGAGAGGTGTTTTACAGTGACCGCTCTATACAAGCTAAACTTACAGGGTTTAAATTTAATTAAAAAAATGTAATACACTTAAATTGTAACATGACAATTGAATTCTCTATGAAATCACAATGTATTGACAACAGCCACTCAGCTCTGCTCAGTCCATGTCAAGTGGACATGTATGGTAAATCTGAGATTTTTTTTCACCCGTTTTATTGTCTGCCAGGTGAAAATCATAAATCTGATCTCTTATAAAATAAATAACACATCTCTCCTCAGTAAGAAACATGATTCGAAGTATTAATCATGTCTGTAGCACATAATGCATTCGTTCAAAACATTGACAGAGAGGGTGGCATTTGTAGGCAGCAAATGAAGACCCCTGTCCTCTCAAGCACACTTTTGAAAAATCTCAATCAAAATAATAAATATGATACCGTCGGCTTGTATGTGGCTTGCTTGAAAACAGCAAAATCGTTATACAGTAGCATAACAGTGTAACTGATCGCTTGCAATATTAGTTCTGTCTTGATGGATTTAATCAATTCGGCTTGATTGTGTCTTCCCAAAGGCTTCACATGGAAGCTCAGGGAGCAATATACAGTATGTTACTGTAATAAGGATGGCAGAATGACAGAGAATGCTGGGAAGGGCTTGGATGTGACTGATATTAGTGATGACCACATCTGATGGCCAGTTGTTCAGTAGGGGGTTACGAATCTGCGCGGGGGCCAGTGCAAAAAAATCATTGTATGCACCTGTTCATTATCTGAACTGGACCGCAGTGGAGTCAGGCAACTCTACTCTGCTTCAATTGCTCTCTAACACATTGATACTTTGTGTACATTTAATTGGGACTGAATGAAAATTGCTGAAAAGTATAATAGATCAAGCATGACAACAGAGTTGAGAAGTGCAGTTGCAGGCAATCAAAATATGTCTGATTAGTTTTTTTTAATCGGGTCTATTTGAGTGTGATTGTTATTAGAGGATGGGCTTGGTGCCTTAATCCAATGAGTTGCGACTCTTGACGAATGTTGTTAACCTTAGCCAATGATACTAATGTCATTGAGGGCTTTAATGCTCTTCATGCTAAAGGGATAAGCAATTTTTTGTCGCGTTATAGAGCCTGCAGAGGTTTGCAAACAGAGCTGATGATGTTTATCATGTTGCAGTTACAACTGAAGGTCTTTTGAGTGACTGGAACATCCACTCTCATAAAATGGATTAATATACTGCGGTTGACTTCCTGAAGAGTGTAAACAATGTGGTTCGGCGATGCTATCAATTCTTGATGTGTTTAACTGAGCAGCTTGATGTGCCAACTTCTGGCTTAACCAGTGACATCAGTTTAGGGCGGGACATGTTTCTTTTAAGGAGATTGGACGTGCTAAATAGCACACTTATATCAACCTAATATCATGGGAAACTATTAAGAAGTAGTGATTTTATATGAATTTGTACAATGTGAATCATACAAAAATGTAAAATTTGTAGGAAAAATTAAGCATGAAGGTGTAACCTTAACCTTTAAACATGCACATTAAGTTGTAATGCTAGTGACAGACATCACTGCATGCACCATTCAGCATTTTATTGCCTCTCATTTGCATAACATTTAGGATTTCTCAATCTTTTGACCAATAGCCACCAAAAAAACAATCCACAGAAAACCACAACAACAACAACAGCAAACCAGAACAGCCTAGCAACCACATAGCAATGACCTTGTGACCACCTACAACACAACATTAATCATAAAATGTGGTGCAGAATTTGCATAACATTTAATTAAAATATTTACAGATTGATTCAGGATTTCCTATGATTTCTGACGGATTAAACATGTATTTCTTATAAAACATTCAGTATCATATATCAAAGGAATGGAAGGCTACTTTGCAAATCCTTAAGTGTATAAATTATATTGAACATAAACATGCATGCCAAGAAAGTAATGAATTCTTTAAGCCACCATTATTACTCTGTCACAACCATTTGCAGCATGTATACAGTACATTATATATTTGGTCATGCACTAGCAACAGTTATCCTGGTTAAGCCTGCACAAATAGATAAAGATCCACAACACAGAGGAAATGAATAGCACTGGCCCTCCATCCGTGTCTTGGGGGAAGGTATGGTTGTGGTATAATCAATCCTTCTAATCAAAGCATTCAACTACAAAACACAACAGGAATCCTGTGAGCTGATGGCTTGATCAATGTATTTTTCCATTGTGGAATGACAAATCATGATGTTTGCTCCTCATATCTCTCAAAGACACTCAGGCTCCAAGGCAAGATCGAGAACAAACTCACCCAATCATTACATTAGACTGCCCGGAATGGCATTGGGGGATACTTTGCTGCTGCTTCTTCTTTAAAAATAAATAAATAAAAGTAAACTAGAAGACGCACTAATGGCAGTTTGCATAGCTTGACCTTCATGTGCTTTGGAGATCAAGTAAACTGAGTTCTTGTGAGGGAAAAAATGCAAATGTGGAAGCCGAACTGGCTGACGGCCAAGAAGACTGCAGACCGTTTCTGAGGAAAATGATGAATGCTCTGTTTGTTTGTTCCAGGGCTCTCAGCTGACCTCAGACCTGTGATAGACACACTGAGCTGTTCAAACTCTCTGCTTGTAGTGTCACTGAGTCTTGAAGTTGTTCTTTTCACCAATACAGCTTCCCCCCAAACTGAACTCAGACCTGTGATAGACACACTGAGCTGTTCAAACTCTCTGCTTGTAGTGTCACTGAGTCTTGAAGTTGTTCTTTTCACCAATACAGCTTCCCCCCAAATGGTATTTGTGCTATTTTCAAACTTATCTTTAGACTGTTTTACTAAATAACCTGCACAAAAACAAACCACATTGTAGTGTTTGGTTATTAATGCCAAGCACACATTACAAAACATCATACTGTACAGACTAAAAACATCATTCAGATGAGGAACAGACCAAAATCCATCCTGCTTTTATGAATCTACCCATACAAGTTAATGGTGACCATGGACTATTCAGCTTCAAATACGATAAATAAAAATAAACAAAAGATGCACATTGTATGTAAAAGCGCCATACAACCTGTGCACTTTATTTCAAGTCTTCTTAAGCTATCCTATAGCTTTATATGAAAAAAGGACTGAAGTACTCATTGAAAATGTTCTCAATCTCTAATCAACCATGACGTTCTGTTGTGAGAATTAATGATGTTTGATGTCACTGACACCCAGCCTTTGCCATAGGCAGCATATTTTATTTAAGAGCTGCAATGGAGGTGAAAATGATCAGTGAATAATGACACATGTCAATTACAAGATCGTTCTCCTGCCTGACTCTACTGAAGTTACAGCCCAAAATTTAGTTCACACATTCATGCACACAGCAACACGAAGTTTCATTCTTGACAGCATGTCAACACACAACATGGGGGAATCATTTATTTTGGGGGAGTAGTTTGCACTGTATTTTGCACTTATTTGATCAGAACAAGAACAATGTGGGGACAATAATGGGCTAATAATTTGTATTTTTTTATGCACATGAATTTGTTCTTAACCTTGTTCTAATGTTAATGAACTAGGAGTATTATAAATGAGTGACCGCATACCAAGGTTAGTAATTAGCATAAAACAGACCCAAACATCTCCATATAAGGGCTTTCTGTCAGAAACTTTCTGTCACTCATTCTCAAAAACCAGTTCATTACATTCATTCAATTACAGACCTCTCATTAACCTCTTATACTTATACGTCATACACATATGTGTGTTTTTATGAAGTGAAATCTTGCGGCTTGGGCTAAAATGCATCTTATTATAAATGCATCATATATATATACAGTGGGTACGGAAAGTATTCAGACCCCCTTCAATTTTTCACTCTTTGTTCCGAAGCATATTCGTTACTTACTACAAAATAAAGTAGGAAGAACACAGACTGCAAGAAAGCAGGTTTGACGAATCAGTAGTCTGGTGCTTGCAAGTTAGGCCCTGTCCCAAATGTCAACCTAAACCCTCGCGGTCTTCTGCCTTGTCCAAATACCCGCACTTGCGGTCTTTGCACTTGACCACTTGACTACTTATATGATGTATT
>NW_015551122.1:515954-517812 GCF_001515605.1 Sinocyclocheilus anshuiensis
AACTTTTCATTACCTGATGGGACACACTTATAGTGTTGTAAAAATGCAAGTGTTTACAGAGATTTATTTTTATTTTCAAAACTTTGCATTTTAAAATCAACTTCAGTAGTCACTATAGCAGATGACATAATTTAATTTAAAAAAAGTGCAACTCTTTGTTTTACTACCAAATTATATGGAATATATAATTATTTTTAATATTTAACATACATTAGAAAGGTTTCCGTGACCTCTGAAGCAGTGAACACTGCGTAGGGACCCTGTCAATCGGAACACATCTTTATTCTAATCTCACATACTATCAAGGATGGATAGTATGATCATTGGGATGCAGGGACAGTCAAATGCTTCGTTCCTGAATGAATCGTTTGAATCTCAATGACTCACTCGTTAAAGTCCTGCCGACTTTATTTCAGTATGGTGACATATTACCAACTAAAACTGAATATTGAATAGAGGGCGGGGTTTTATTTTTGCTCTCCTCCTCTTATCCCTCACTCGCAGGAAAATTACGGTTGGAGGGGCATGGTTAAGCATATTCTGACTAAGCCGTCAAACTGATGAAATTAAGCATACACCATTTATCTTGTTTAACACATTCAGTTTGTCATTTACTATATCCAGCCAGGTAAACCAAAAGATTGAAGGGTGATTCTCACAGATTCTCTGTATTTTCTTCAAGATTTTTTTCCAAGATAAATTTCGATGTCTTTTCCAAAAAGGACGCTTGGAGACTCCAAAAGTACACCAAAGAACCCAATGAGTCCATATTATTAATTATACAAATTATATTATATAATTGACAAATTTATGCACACAAAAAGCCTACATGAAAGAAAAAAAATACTGGGAAAAAAATTAAGAATTTTATAGTATGTGTACAGTGCAACAGCAAAGAGCTTGTTCACCTTTTAGACAAGTCAAGTTGCGACACCTAACAGGACCACGTGGAGATGCCAACATAAGCTGACTGCATAAATCTACTACAGTGCACAGATTCATTCAGAATAACTAAACACAGCAACATACACAAAACAAATCACAACATTATCCCGAATGTGTGTGGAAACAATGTGAACGAACAGAAATGTCTGTGCCTGTGCATAAATAGAGTGTGCGATCAGTGCGTCATGAGCGTTATATAACAGACTCACGCATGCTTACTGTACGACTCCTGTACGCTAAAATATTATGCTAAAATCTGCAGCTAAAATATATTTGTTCTTTCATTCAAAAAATTAAAAATCTAACCTTTAATTGAATAAATAAATAAACAAACAAAGTGGGGAGAAATCACATTAAAAATAAATGTTATAATTTTCTCTAAAATACAATGCCCACAATTATTGGTACCCCTAGAAATTTCTATGAGTACAATATTTCTGAAGTATATTCCCATTCATATTTACATTGTTTAGCACACCAGGGGGACTATAGGGATATGAAATTATCCAGCCATGACTTCCCGTTTCACAGGAATATAAATATGAGGGAACACAAAGCCCAAATCCCCCTAATTATCCATCACGATGATTAAAACCAAAGAATATAGTTATGATGTACAGAAAAAGATTATTGAGCTTCACAAATTAGAAAGTGACTGTAAGAAAATAGCTAAATATTTTAAAATCCCAATTTCCACCATCAGGGAAATAATTAAGAAGTTCCAATCAACAGGAAATTATGTGAATCTTTCTGGAAGAGGATGTGTGCACAATTGTCGTAAAGCAAGGCGAAGAGGAGGAGAGTTTGAGTGGCCAAAGACTCTCCAAGGACCACAGCTGGAGAATTGCAGAAAATAGCTGAGTCTCAGGGTCAGAAAACCTTAAAAAAAAAAAAAAACAGCACCTACACCACA
>NW_015551122.1:518560-519644 GCF_001515605.1 Sinocyclocheilus anshuiensis
TACATGGACTTCATCTGCAAATACCATTAGTAAATGAGACCCAATTAAATAGATAGTTTATAGTTGTGTTTAAATGGCCATAGTGTGTTGACCAATCAGACACACAATTATTTGTTAAATTCAACAAATAATCCCTAACACCCCTCACCCAACCAACAAGCCAACTATGAGTGTCTATGGACCCTTCCCCTGAAATGCAACTAACACCTCAAAAAGGCAGAACGGGCCTCTGGTTCCATGGCAACCAAAGACAAATAATCTGATAACACTGGTTTTATTGCTCAAAGGAATGCGGGCAAAGCAGCTCTCACTCATTTTCCTCATAGGAAAGACATAATGCCCATAGAAATGGACTCTTCTCCTAATGAATTCATAGACAAACCTTTCTTTAGACTCTCCAAGGACCACAGCTGGAGAATTGCAGAAAATAGCTGAGTCTTGGGGTCAGAAAGCTTAAAAAAAAAAAAAGATCAAACAGCACCTACATCACCACAAGTTGTTTGGGAGGGTTTCAAGGAAAAACAAATCAAGATAAGAAAATGCTCTCATCCAAAAACAAACTCCAGCATATTCAGCAGTCACAGGGACAAAAAAGTACCCCTGAAACTACTGCTGGATCTTTAATGCTGTGGGCCTATTTTTCTGCCGGAGGTCCTGGAGATTTTGTTCAGATACATGGCATCATGGATTCTATCAAACACCAACAGATACAAAATCTAATCCTTACAGTCCCTGCTAGAAATCATATAATGGGCCATGTTTGGATCTTCCATCAGGACAATGATCCAAAACTAACATCAAAATCAACACAAATGGTCAGTCCTCTGATCTGAACCCTATGGAAAGTGAGTGAGGTGAACTGAAGAGGAGAGGCAGCTACATGGAGCTGGGAATCTGAAGGATCTGGAGTGATTCTGGGTGAAGGAATGGTCTCTGATCTCTTGTCAGGTGTTCTCCAAACTCATCAGGCATTACAGGTGAAAACTCAGAGCTGTTATCTTGGCAAAAGGCAAAAGGAGAAAGTATTGAATAAAAGGGTACCATTAATTGTGGCCAACATATATTAGAGAATTACATTTCTATT
>NW_015551122.1:521051-534417 GCF_001515605.1 Sinocyclocheilus anshuiensis
CAGTATATAATCCATAGTGCGATCTTTGAGTATATGTGGTTTCTGTTAAGGTAGATAAAGATGAATCATGATTTGTACCTGAAAATGTTTGTAAATGGACTTCATCTGCAAATACCATTAGTAAATGAGACCCAATTAAATAGATAGTTTATAGTTGTGTTTAAATGGCCATAGTGTGTTGACCAATCAGACACACAATTATTTGTTAAATTCAACAAATAATCCCTAACACCCCTCACCCAACCAACAAGCCAACTATGAGTGTCTATGGACCCTTCCCCTGAAATGCAACTAACACCTCAAAAAGGCAGAACGGGCCTCTGGTTCCATGGCAACCAAAGACAAATAATCTGATAACACTGGTTTTATTGCTCAAAGGAATGTGGGAAAAGCAACTCTCACTCATTCTCCTCATAGTAAAGACACATAATGCCCATAGAAATTGACTGTTCTCTAATTAATTCATATACAAACCTTTCTTTGAATTAACACACATATCCCCCTTGTGTATATTATTACTGTTCTTGTATATTGTATTTTGTATTGTATACTGTTTTATGCATGCGTTATGATAGATCACTAGTTAAAATAACCTCACCTATACCATGTTTGGTATCTAGGAGTTTGTATTTTGATGATCTAAATTAGAGTATATATTATATGTTAGTGTTCTAAGAATCTTTAATAGTTTTGCATCAACACCCAATACAGTTACATATGCAAAACACACTCGAAGAAAAATGCTGCGTCCCAATTCGCATACTATTGGGAATTAGTATGTCCCAAATCGTAGTATGTTGAAATTAGTATGCCAAAGATTCCCGGATGGTCTACTACTTCTGGTTAGAATTTGCAGTGCAGATCCATGCACACTCTAATGGCTAATATTGCCCACAACCCATTGCGCGTTTGATGAGGATTCGATTAGAACTACAGACACACATTTAAAAAGTTTTAAAAACTACAAACATGGCGGGTTTGTGAGACTGACGGACAGGTAGAGAAAGGGGTTTGAGTGATAAATAATATCTAACCTGATGATTTTTTATTTATTTTTTAATTTAATGTTATCCACATTATATTTAATCTGCAGCAAAATTGTAAACTTTTATAATGATACGTTTGGTCATTAACTTTTAAATGCATGCAAATATGAGCAGAGTTCTCGGCATGATAGACCCACGACTAGCAGATCAACAAGCCTCTTCATTTCTCTCCAATACGGTAGGAAATTAAATTAAACGAAATATGGATAATGTTAACTTTGACAAGATGATTGACAGTGCAGTTTAAATGGTGACAGGATGGACATAAATAAGCAACATAGTGTCTGTTAAAGTGACGTGACATGTGGCCAAGTATGGTGACCCATACTCAGAATTAGTGCTCTGCATTTAACTCATCCAAAGTGCACATACACAGCAGTGAACACACACCCAGAGCAGTGGGCAGCCATTTATGCTGCGGTGCCCGGGCAGCAGTTGGGGGTTCTTGCTCAAGGGCACCTCAGTCGTGGTACAATCCCT
The DNA here is from genome assembly GCF_001515605.1 of Sinocyclocheilus anshuiensis. Classification (NCBI taxonomy): domain Eukaryota; kingdom Metazoa; phylum Chordata; class Actinopteri; order Cypriniformes; family Cyprinidae; genus Sinocyclocheilus; species Sinocyclocheilus anshuiensis. The sequence goes on from NW_015551122.1 coordinate 522,578, forward strand.
GCTGGTACGAGACTCGAACCCGCAACCTTTGGGTCACGAGTCCGTCTCTCTAACCATTAGGCCATGAATTCCCCCATAAAGACGCAGTTATGAGGAAGTAGTTTGTCCCAAAGCTTGCCTACTATTCTGCTACATACTCAAAAGTATGTACTTTTTCTTTACAAAAAAAATACATACTTTTAGGGCATAGCATAAGGAGGCGAATTGGGACGCAGCAAAAGAGTCGTAAACTTTCTCTCCAAATGTTCAAGAAAACATTGGCTCTTTGATCCTCCAGAGATGTGAGCCCCAAATAATTTGTGACCCGCCTAGCTTTTTGGCTTTTGGCTTTTGGCTCTTGTCTCTCCCTTTCATCACTTTCCTGTCTTCTCCCGGGGCCGGCGCAGTCGCACATGGCAGGCCTCGACTACAGCCATGTCTTCTCTTTCCATCTGGGAGAAAACTCTCCCAATCACCACCGAGTCAGAGTAACATCTTTGGACTTCATCACCCTTCAAACCTGGAAGAATGTGATCACAACTCCAACACCACCAAGCCTTCAAACCATCAAGACTTTCATCCGAGACTGCATTTGGACGCTCGTTCAACGGCCAAGGCAATGCAAGTATCGTACAATTAGCTAAACGAAACAGAGGTTTAGTATAAGCTGTAGACCCCGTTATAAAATGGTGCTGATGGTTTCACTCAGGTGGTTAACAGTGGTTAACATTCTCTGGTTTCTCTAACGGCTTTCGTTCATTCATGTAAACTCCACCCATGTATGAGTGATGTAGGTTTGTTTGTTTCGATTAGTTATGTGTTAGTGTTTAGTTAATAAAACTTTTGTGCACAAATTACATGAGTTTCTGGTTCTGTCAGTGTTTGTGAATAGTGTTCCTTTTACGATCTGATCTACAGCTACATGCTCTAATGTATTGGTACTGTAAGAAAGTTATTTTCTGTGGCCACGAAAATATCCTTTCTTAGAGTTGATATGAAATTACACTGAATGTTCGCTGGACAAAGGTTAGTTGATTGTAATATTAATTCTGCTACAGTTACTACTGGCAGCTGAGGTAAATATTTGTAATTAATTATAATTAATTGTAATTATTTATATACATTTCCCTTTTGAGCTAATTTGTTACATGGGACAGGAAACACTGTTAACATTCATTTCATAACAAAATGCATGGTTTTTATAGTATTCATGTAGTATTTGTAAGTGTATTTTAGTGTTAAAACCATCCGTGTAGAAAGACTGATTTGGCCTAGGATTTTACAGCTACTTCTGCAGTTCACAGTCAGGCATGAAAGTAAAATGGCCGCTGGTTGTATATCTTAGGTTGTTATGGCAGTTGGTTGAACCTTTTGACACTGGTGTTGTCATAGAGCTGCCATAACGTAACAAGGTTCCAGTGGCATATTTATGACATAGAACAAACAGGTTATAAAAAAACACTGTAAAAGTCAAATGGTGGGTATATTTTAAATATTTGCTATCTGTAATTCATAAACTAATTCCAGCAATTACCAAATATCACTGACTTCTTCACTAGAAAATGTATAAGTACTTACAAATAAGGGTTCACTTATTTGATCAATAATAGTCAAAAACAGTATTTTTATTACAATTTAAAATAACTTTTCCATTTTAATGTATTGCACGCATGTGTTAGTTTAGTTTAGCTTAGCTTAGCTTAGCTTAGCTTAGTTGTAGTAGCAAAGATTCATTTTCAGTGGGCCATTACTCCGGTGATGATACTTAAGAAATTGTTGTAATATGCTGATGTGGTACTCAAGAAACCTTTCTTCATTTTATTATTAGTTGAAAATGTTTGTGCTGCGTAATAAAGTGTGAACGTTTTTTTTTTTTTTTGTCATTTTTGATCAAATTGGATCCTAGATTAATTAAATTATCAATTTATTTAAAAAAGTATATATGATACAAATATAGGCAGCATGGTTTAACATTTGGTGCAGTTATCACATGCAAACACAGTCACAAGTCATCTGGCCCACAAAGGGCACTTGCAATTTTTCAGATTTCACAAGCAAATTTATTTGAGATTTTAGTAAATTAGGTCTAGGGGTAAATCTGTAAGAATGAATTGGACCTGCTGATAGAGTTATTCATTGAAATGGGCTGTCTCTGTTGCTTTAGTGTCTGATTCATTAAACGTGGCCACAGAATCTGATCAACGACACAATTTCCATGGTGCAATTCCCAAACTCGCCGATCGGTTCTGAGTGAAGGGTCCAGGAACGGAACACCATCTCTCCAACACTGCAGTACAAACACCTGAATCTATGTTTTTTTTTTTTTTTTTCTTGTGAACTTGAATAGAATGGAGAGGAGTCATGATTACAACTTAAAAAAAAAAACAGTTTAGAACTTTATTTAAACATTCAGTGTGAATTTTAAATTTGCAGGTGGTTAGTGAATGAGATTGAAATATCACGTGTTTAATGAATCGCCCCTACTTTCATCATTGTGAGATATATATTTTTAACCGTCTGTGAATATATTACCAAATAATTCGATTTCTCTGTTTTCTCTGCAGCCAGTTGATCTAGCAATTCCTGAAAACACTGTAGCATCTCATTCTGTTAATCATAACCTTAAATAATAATTTAAAAGGCAGCTTCCTTTAACTGTCACAGACACTAAACCTTGTATTCCTGTTTCGTTGGGGAAAGAACCCCCCGGGCGCGGTACAGCAGGAGACACTTTGTAAGTATTTCCAGTATTGGAGGCTGAGTGCTGCTGCATTGAGGCATGTGGACTGGTGGAAATGGGGGGAAGGGTGCTTGATGTGCCATAAACCTATTAATAGACAATGCACCTCCGGGAGCGATGGCATGCTCCACTGCCCTTCACTGAACTATTAAAGACAAGTTGGTCCTTTGAGAAAAAGCAGTTCTGAGGTAAAACAGCAAACATAACAAGAAAAGAAATTAAACAAAGAATAAAGTGTTCCTTTTTAACCCTGTGTCTTATGTATCTTAATTTAAATGTAATTAACAGTTGAAAAAAGATTAATTCAATTTTGTAAATGTATTCTAAAAGCATGTAGAGATATTATCATATTTTATTAAACATAAATGCATAATTTGTTTCAAAGTCAAGAATCAATCAAAGTTATAAGGCTGTTGTCACAGTAAAAATAATTCTTAGATCAAACAAAATGATTAAAAAAAAAAAAAAAAATGTAGTATGTGCTTTTTACCCAGTCGTGCAAAGCTTCAAGAACTGCAGCCTTTTATATTATGATATATTCTGAGCTTTTTTTTGTTTTTTTGTTTTCCTGAACCAGCAAGCACAGCGGGTGAGTTGGATTGATGCATTTGTTTTAGTTCAAATAGACCTACACCGGGGAAAAACAAAACAAAACAAAAACCTCCAGTAGCATTTGTCCTTTTCTCAGTGTGTACAGGAGCATGAATGATTCACATGGTGACATTGTTTAACTGTTTGCTGTTTTATTGTCACATTTATTTACTTGTTGTCTAGTGATGTCAGGATGACCTGCTCAAAATGATAATTTAGTTGATTGTTACCTTTGTTTCATTTCATATAACATGCAAGAGTGCTATTTCTGTGGCACACTAAGTTGTATGACTATGTAAAGTGCTCCATATAAGTCACTTTTGAGTTTCCATGACGATTAGGACCTCAGTGAGCCTCAAGTTCACACAGGTGTCCTAGCGGAGTAGATCATCGTAACAACAATGAACATATTCCACTAAAGTGAAATTTCATTATCTAATGCAATGACATGTATACATTTTAAGTGTGGCTTAAGTGTGTCACTATATCTACAGCACAGCAGCTAAACACAGAGACGTGTATGAAGGAACTGGGACAAATTGACTGTTGTGAAAAAATAATAAGATTGAGCATGTTTTGAACGTGTGCTGCATTTGTTCGTTATCAGCACTGTGCAGATCGCTCACCGCTACTTGTACCTCACCCTGAGACAACAATCATCCCAGAAAGAGCAATGCAGCAACAGACTTAAGCATTCCAGAGAGGCACAGTCAACACAGCGAAACATGAAGGAACATGAAATGTCCTTATCAAAGTGTCAAATGCATAAAACGTCAGTAATGTCCTGTGGCCACAATTTGATGAATAAAAGAAGAAATCTGAAAAATTCATTACCACCACACAATTATGAAACACTTTAGTAAAACCCTCTGCACAGGTCAGTTAAGTACAGTGAAAGGATTCACTATAGTATGTGCATTGGGAATGATTCAGAAAAGACCATGGAACAATATAATGAAGTAACCTTTGTTGAGTGGCATCCCATTCTAGCTGTTATTAATAGATAAAAGGAAAGCTGTGTATGTGCCAGTTATGATGAAGAGGAGACCATCAAAAGACATGCTTTTCAACATTTATTAATAAAAGATTAGAACAGACCTCTTTATAATGGACCAGAAAGCCATGGTGGTGGTCCCAGAAAACACTTCATGTCCTTTTATTACATATGTCCTTATTTTTACAAGACATGTCAGTAGTAAAAAAAAAAAAAAATACAATTGTCTTGTGATTATATTGTGATTATTGTCATAGCTAAAGGCTGTTGTTGGGTACAACACACACTAAACATATTCAGGACATACATTTACATAAACATTTTATTTTATTGAAGGGGTCATAAAATTAAATGTCAAAATGTTTTTGATATTTACACACATAAGAGGTTACTCTACAATAAAAACACTGCATGTTTCAAAACACAGAAGTAATTCACAGTTTAAAATAAGAATTATTCTTTTATATCCTTCTGAAACACCTGGAGACAAGTACAGATGAACACTACATATAATTTTTCGAGTTCCCTTGTGAAAATTAGCCATCTGATATTATAGTAAGAGTAAGATGTTGATTGCCATTTGTATAAGCACAGTTTTACTACAAATAACATGGTTAAATAATGGTCAGTGTAACAAAACCATGGTTAATTTGTGGTTACCATGGTTTAACTATACACTCTAAAAAATACTGGGTTGTTTCAACCCAACTTTGGGTCAAATACATGGTTTTTTAGTTTTATTTGTAGTAAAACCATGGTTAAGTTTCGTAAGGGAATTCTTCAGTTATGAATTCGCAGCGAGAAGAAAACTAGGCTATTTTGAGCCAATAAAGAAATTTAAAATGACAGTTGAAATGTTCATAAACTATGGGCTGTGTCACATTTCCAGAGGTTGCATTTGTCACAAATGTCATTGTGCCTGTCTCATTTCAGAAAAGTAACAATTACCTTCCAAAGTAAGAAAGAAATTATGCCTCACAAGGAATAAAAGTGAATTTAATACTAGTCACTTTTCTGAAATGAGACATCCTTGACGACATTAGAGGCTGACAAATGTGACCTTCAAATGGTGCAGCCTACGAAATGAGACTTGGCTAGTACAGATCTAGTTCTGTTATGAAACTGTAGATGGCGCAAACTGATAGTTATGACATCATCATTACATGGCACAAACTGATTGGTCTCTGTTGCATCTGCAGCCAATGGGCTTACTGCATAACATTTAAATAGTTTGTGTCTTGCAGCAAGTGTTACAGAAACCCTCCACCTCCCCCAGCTCCACCTGTTTAGATCTGCCATGGATCATTTCATGTATGACAATTTGTGCATCTGCAGAATGTCTTACATGGCCGCAGCAGCTTATCTGTGCATGTATGGCAGCAGCAAGTCTCTGTACTTCTTCTGTAGCAGCAATAGCAACAGCAGCCACCATAACAGCAGCAGCATCATAGCAGCAGTGCTTCTCAAACCTGTTCTGCGGACCCCCCATCACTGCACATTTTGGATGTCTCCCTCATCGGTCACACCCAATTCTTAATCTTGCCGTCTCTACTAATGAGCTGATGAGTTGAATCAGGTGTGTCAGATGAGGGAGGCATCCAAAATGTACAGTAGTGGGGGTCCCCAGGACAGGTTGGAGAAACACTGCCATAGCAGATCTATTGCGTCAAGACAAACAACGTCATAGCCATCACCATGCTAAACTATTCAGAGAGTTTTCATGATAGAAATATGTATAAACAATATTCAAATACTAGATTTAAACTCCCAGTTCTGAGTCTCTTCAGTCTTTCGGCACTATGACATAATATATCTTCACTTAGCAAGGAAGCTCTTTTGTTGAATTTAAGATCAAGTTTTGTGTCTGTAAGAATAAAGCAGACTCTTTAGCGATATAGAGTCTTATAAAAACTGTTACTCTTCTATTGCAAACTGACAAAGGAGGTCCAAGCTTAATCTATCCTCGATTTCATCCCAACTCTTGATTTGCTTAATAGGGGTCTACATACACAAAGTCAACCTTAGTTATATGGAGCCATCTGTTCTGTGTATTCAGCCTGTCCGTACATTAGAGGCTATGACAGTCATTGGGCATAATTAAATAGGAAAGAGCCACAGCGCTCCATCGCTTGTTAGATTCTGACTTTTACTATAACAAGTGCAAATAGCTTTCCGGCAACAGATGGTCATGAAGAAAACTGTCGATTATGAAGGCATCTCGCGTATATTATTAGCTCACACTCAGTTTCCACACACATGATTTGATTATTGTGCACATTGTGATTATAGAGCCATAAAACCATACATTTAACTATCCAGTTTTAAACACATGGATAGTCCTATTACAATATGATGAACCACAGGTCTTCAAAAGACAGATGTCTGTTTTGTAGTAATGTTTTCTTTATGAAGAGGAAAAATCCTGCTAAATTTTCGTTACTACAATGTCTTGTTGACAAAGCATTTCATGGGTAAAATAATTGTTATTGCCATTTGAATTTCCAGGCTTCAGAACTTAATAACTCTTTTATTAATACTGTTTGCTAGTTGCATGACAGTCTCTCACTCTGAACAGCTCATAAAAAATAGATTTCATATTTGAATAATTGGATTCCCTGAAAAAGCATAAAATGTTGTGAAGCAAGATTCATGCTTTCTGTCGTATGTATTTTGCACCCCTTAGAATGCATCGAATAAACAATGTTTTTTTTTCTTTTTTTTTTCAAATAATTAATCCTTAACTGGATTTTCCTACAATACTGAAGTGAAATTAAACAGAATATTACTCTCTTTTTTAAAGAACACAAAACCCTTACAGCTGTGTTCAAGCTAAATGTGGAGGAACCTTGTGCCTGTATTAATGACCTGATTAGTCATCATTATTGATCCCGGAAAAATGCATGAACTGACCAAGAAAGGCTGAAAGGGAGAAAAGTGTTCAATGGTCTGACAAATTGGCAATACATGGCAGGCCTTGGGGCTTTAATGAGCTTATATCCTGCTGGTCTTTTGGTAAGCAAGTCTATTAATATAAAATAGAAAAAAAAAAAAATGTAGTATGCAGAGAGTTCCAATAGTTTGGGCCGCTGTGAAATGTGTTATAAGTGGTGTTTGCAAAGGCAAGTATTAGTACTATAGCTCATACTTAGAGTGCATGATTTGAATCTGAGCATATCAGGCTTTTTCTCTTGATTTATTTCAGTAAATTAGTTCAATAGCATCTTAATGTCACCTTTGCATATACCCTGTAACTTTTCTCTTTCAGTGGCCAATGGCCATGAAGTACCAGTGCAGTTTAATTGCTGGAAAATGGCTTCACAGCGGGCTCCAGCCCTGCTGCTTTAGCTTCTGTTCCTGCGCTGCATGGGTCAGCATACATAAGGACGGCATCGATAAATCATCCCTCATTGGCCACCTCAACAGCGCTGGGGTGAGTGAACATGTCCAGGCAAGAGGCCAAAGAGTGCCAGTCATACTGCTGACAGACAACACCACACTCCACGCCGGCATCATGCCTGAGCGCTAACTGAAAAAAAATATATACTGTAGATTTATACTAGGCATAAAAGTGGTGACGGCAAAGGTATCATGGTCAGGTCTGACATGTTGATAATTAATAGATAAATCAAGAGCTTTCAAGTTGAAATTGTGTCTCTTAAAAGTGAATCAAATCATTTCTGCGGCACTAGCGTCAACAAAATTTCAAACACAATGATTGATTTTATACAGGTCTCTGAACACTCCCTCTGTCTTTTATTCTGGGGTGTAAAATACTTAAGTAATTTTACTTGATTTATGCACTTAAGTATTAGTTTAGGGGATTTGTACTTTACTCAAGTGCATTTTAAACTGACTACTTGTACTTTTACTTGATTACATTTCTGAAGGAAAAACATTACTTTTTATTCTTTACTTTTTTATTTTTTAAATTGTATTTTCTTCCATCTTAAGCACATTAAATATGGTAAACAGAAACTTAAACGTGCATGCTTGATGTGCAAGAACCAATGTTGTTTGTTTTCCTGCATCAAGCACACACGTTACAGCTTCAGTTATAAATTTCACCCGGGAAATGTTTGGCTGCAAAAGTTTGCCTTCAAATCTGAGGAAGCATGCCAAGTTGTTTTTTTTTTTTCAAAAGTGTCATTATTTGTGTCTGTTTTGATATTGCTGTTAGCTCTCTATGTATATTGGGTGAATGCGCAAGACTGAGTGCAAATAAAAGAGTGATGATAATTTAAATGCAATTAATGACCATGAATGCTTATTATTATTATTATTATTATTATTATTATTATTAAATGTTACAAATCTCCAGAAAGTGTTTAAATAAGCATTGCATTTTAATTATAATGCTTTACTTACAAATTCATCTAATTAATCACAATTAATATCAATATTTGCTGAGAACAAAAAAAAAACAAACAAAAACAAGAGACGCAAGTAAACAACAACAACAACAATATTAATAATAATAATAATAATAATAATAATAATAATAACTAGATAAAAAAGTTTGTCAAGACAAACTTTAAGTTGTCTTGAGAAAGCCGGACCAGAAAGTTTGAAAAAGTTTGAAAAGATTAAAAAGTTTTAAGTTTGATGCTTTTCAGTCTGAAATAGTTTGAAGTTTAAAGTAGTTTTAAAAGCTTAAAAGTTTGAAAGTTTTGAAGGCAATACAGTCTGTCAGAGGATAGATAGATAGATAGATAGATAGATAGATAGATAGATAGATAGATAGATAGATAGAAATAGTCAGATGATAGATAGATACATACAGACAGACAGACAGACAGACAGACAGACAGATAGATAGACAGATAGTTGCTATGCGGTTGCTAGGGTACCCGGGATGTTTGCTAGGGTGTTACTATGCTGTTGCTAGGGTACCCGGGGCGGTTGCTAAGGTGTTGCTATGCGGTTGCTAGGGTACCGGGGGCGGTTGCTAAGGTGTTGCTATGTGGTTGCTAGGGTACCCGGGATGGTTGCTAGGGTGTTGCTATATGGCTGATAGGGTACCCGGGGCTGTTGCTAAGTTGTTGGTATGTGGTTGCTAGGGTACCCAGGGCAGTTGCTATGGTGTTGCTATGCGGTTGCTAGGGTACCCGGTACAGTTGCTAGGGTGTTGCTATGCGGTTGCTAGGGTACCCGGGATGGTTGCTAGGGTGTTGCTATGCAGTTGCTAGGGTACCTGTGGTGGTTGCTAAGGTGTTACTATGCGGTTGCTAGGGTACCCGGGGCAGTTGCTAGGGTGTTGCTATAAGGTTGCTAAGGTTTTGCTATGCGGTTGCTAAGGTACTCAGGCTGGTTGCTATGCATTTGCTAGGGTACCCAGGGTGGTTGCTAAGGTGTTGCTATGCGGTTGCTAAGGTGCTTGGGGTGGTTGCTAGGTTGGTTTGGATAGTTCCTAGGGTGTTGGTATGAAGATAGATAGATAGATAGATAGATAGATAGATAGATAGATAGATAGATAGATAGATAGAAATAGTCAAATATAATCAGATAGATAGATAGATAGATAGATAGATATATGATATAAATAGTCAGATGATAGTTAAAAAGAAAGAAAGAAAGAAAGAGTCAGATGATAGATAGATAGATAGATAGATAGATAGAAATAGTCAGATAGATAGATAGATAGATAGATAGATAGATAGATAGATAGATAGATAGATAGATAGATAGATAGATAGATAGATAGATAGATAGATAGATAGATAGATAGATAGATAGATAGATAGATAGATAGATAGATAGATAGATAGATAGATAGATAGATAGATAGATAGATAGATAGATAGATAGATAGATAGATAGATAGATAGATAGATAGATAGATAGATAGATAGATAGATAGATAGATAGATAGATAGATAGATAGATAGATAGATAGATAGATAGATAGATAGATAGATAGATAGATAGATAGATAGATAGATAGATAGATAGATAGATAGATAGATAGATAGATAGATAGATAGATAGATAGATAGATAGATAGATAGATAGATAGATAGATAGATAGATAGATAGATAGATAGATAGATAGATAGATAGATAGATAGATAGATAGATAGATAGATAGATAGATAGATAGATAGATAGATAGATAGATAGATAGATAGATAGATAGATAGATAGATAGATAGATAGATAGATAGATAGATAGATAGATAGATAGATAGATAGATAGATAGATAGATAGATAGATAGATAGATAGATAGATAGATAGATAGATAGATAGATAGATAGATAGATAGATAGATAGATAGATAGATAGATAGATAGATAGATAGATAGATAGATAGATAGATAGATAGATAGATAGATAGATAGATAGATAGATAGATAGATAGATAGATAGATAGATAGATAGATAGATAGATAGATAGATAGATAGATAGATAGATAGATAGATAGATAGATAGATAGATAGATAGATAGATAGATAGATAGATAGATAGATAGATAGATAGATAGATAGATAGATAGATAGATAGATAGATAGATAGATAGATAGATAGATAGATAGATAGATAGATAGATAGATAGATAGATAGATAGATAGATAGATAGATAGATAGATAGATAGATAGATAGATAGATAGATAGATAGATAGATAGATAGATAGATAGATAGATAGATAGATAGATAGATAGATAGATAGATAGATAGATAGATAGATAGATAGATAGATAGATAGATAGATAGATAGATAGATAGATAGATAGATAGATAGATAGATAGATAGATAGATAGATAGATAGATAGATAGATAGATAGATAGATAGATAGATAGATAGATAGATAGATAGATAGATAGATAGATAGATAGATAGATAGATAGATAGATAGATAGATAGATAGATAGATAGATAGATAGATAGATAGATAGATAGATAGATAGATAGATAGATAGATAGATAGATAGATAGATAGATAGATAGATAGATAGATAGATAGATAGATAGATAGATAGATAGATAGATAGATAGATAGATAGATAGATAGATAGATAGATAGATAGATAGATAGATAGATAGATAGATAGATAGATAGATAGATAGATAGATAGATAGATAGATAGATAGATAGATAGATAGATAGATAGATAGATAGATAGATAGATAGATAGATAGATAGATAGATAGATAGATAGATAGATAGATAGATAGATAGATAGATAGATAGATAGATAGATAGATAGATAGATAGATAGATAGATAGATAGATAGATAGATAGATAGATAGATAGATAGATAGATAGATAGATAGATAGATAGATAGATAGATAGATAGATAGATAGATAGATAGATAGATAGATAGATAGATAGATAGATAGATAGATAGATAGATAGATAGATAGATAGATAGATAGAAATAGTCAGATGATAGATAGATAGATAGATAGATAGAAAGACAGTCAGATGATAGATAGAAAGAAAGAAATAGTCAGATGATAGATAGATAGAGAGACAGACAGATAGATAGATAGATAGATAGATAGATAGATAGACAGATAGATAGATAGAT
>NW_015551122.1:535083-559875 GCF_001515605.1 Sinocyclocheilus anshuiensis
AAGTTTAAATAGCATTTCAGTAAGTTGGCTTTCTCAAGCCAATTTAATAATAAATGTTGCAGACATGTTAAATAGACAATACAAAAAAAGTGGCTTTAAACATTATTTTTAATATATTACATTATATGATATAATATATAATATTAAAAGCAGGGGTGTAAAATGTACAATTACACCTCTGCTTTTATTGGTTGAACAAACAGATAGTCCCGCCCCAATTTCATACCATTGGTTCAACAATTGTTTCTATGTTGGAGTCAGACAAACGGATAAGAGATTTGGTACTGTAACACCACAGAAATAACAGTGTTTTCACTTTTTGGATGACTCAATCAACATATTTAATAATATTTGTCTGCATATTTAACTTAAAGTTACTATTGAAAAGGCACTATTGTTCCTTCTATACTCTTTCTCAGGGGATATGATTCATGATGACTGGATGGTCACTGTACAGTATTTACAGGCAGTGTGTGTATATTTGTGTTGGTGTCTGGCAAAAGAGCCAGCTGAACAGATCGCGAGTAGCGGGAGAGAGCGAGCTGGCAGTCGACTGAGTTGGCGATATATCAGTGATGTCTCTTCATACTTACACAATTCCCCATCAATCCTGGACCTTTCACAACTCTGACAGGCAACAGTGGTCTTTCTCACTTTTAAGAGACTTGCCAGTCAGTTTGTTACATTCTGTTCCTTTATTGATAGTGCTTCCTAAGGCACGTTTAATGTTGTACATATTTGTTGGAGAAAGCCATAACCTAAGTATTAAACTTCAGTGTGTAATGCATCGCACATTATTTGTGCTAAAGACATGCATGATTCCTCAAATCATGTGGCTTTGTTGAGGAAGACTGTGCTATTGCTAAAAGATCAGAATTACAGCTAACAATAAAACAAGACCACTCATATTTCCTCCAAATAAATAAATAAATGAATAAATAAATACATGAATGAATTCATTAATGTATGAATTAATACATTTACAACAACAACAACAACAAAATGCTCACATTCACCACAAATAGAGATGACCTAATGAAGATCTTGCAACCCAGAGACTCATACACATTATTTTGCCCTCCAGCTGGTCAATACGGTTAATTCAGCATGAAATTATATTTTGTTCAAGGTATAAAAGCTTGTCATCACTTTTAAACATTCGTGGCATCAAAATGTGAGGCTTTAAAGATAAATACTTGCTCGCAGCAGGCAAGGGTTTACAGTATTTCATAGCTGTCAAAAGGAATTTTGTGCCCTCACATCAGAGGACATATTATTGCAAACTCTCAAATGCTATCTAGAACGTGAGCACGGTGTTCTTTATGTCTGTTATTTCATTGGGGTGACGGCATCATCTCTCATTGTAAACGCCGGTCTTGATTGGGGATTGTGTGGTAATGAAATGCTCTGTAATCACGTTGCAGCTTGCTTGTAAGAGCTAGTTAACACTTGGTAGAGTACTTTAAGATTCATTACGCAATTATGTTCGCCATTTTGCCTGTGGGATGCAGTATTCGAGCAAAAGAAAGGGTATTTGATAGCCCAACACCTCAAATAAAAACTAAGCATGCTGCCTTCTGCATCAGGAAGCAGGTTGAAGTGGAAGTTTGGCAGGTTGGCTTTCCATACACATCCAACATTTCCAGATTGCCGAAAACCAAATGCTTTCCATTTAACATGTCTTCATCAGTTTCGCTCACCTTGTATTTCTCCAAACTTTTAATCTTTCCACCCTTTTTGCCCCCTCAGGCTGTAAAGGGAGATGCTCAAGGCGCTGGAGACACTCATCAGCATTTGGGTTATGAGGTTATATTCCACTCAGGTTACATACAAATCAACTTCCTCTACATGCAAAAGGAAACTGAGGCAGGCAATCATTGTTTTTGCCTCTCTGAGAATCACTGGAGCTGTCAATGGTAGGGCTGCAAATAGATGATGAATTATTCAGTTATTTAAATAATCAAATTAATCATTAGTCAATTAATTAAATATCAATATTTGTAGAGAAAACAAACATGAACTTTTTGTGGCAGTCAAAATCCTTGGAAGTCTGTATAATGCTATATACTTTCTTTTTTCTTTTTTTTTCAACAATTTAGTATAGGGACCAAATCTCACTATTAACTAGTTGGTTATTAGCATGCCTATTATTAACATATTGGCTGTTTATTAGTACTTATAAAGTGCATATCCTGCATGACCATATTCTACATCACTAATCCTACCCAATACCTAAACGTAACAACTACCTTACTAACTATTAATAAGCAGCAAATTATAAGTTTATTGAGGCAAAAGTCATAGTTAATGGTTTGTAAATAGCGAGAATTGGACCTGTTTTCTTATATCTGTAAGATACTCTGTTTTCTGTTGCATGTTGCACTTTGCCCAGCTGTTTTTGTGTCCTGACGAATGGCTCTTAGCAAGTATTATTTAACGAGATTTGTTCCCTTTCATGGGACCTTCGAACTGCGTCCTCTAGGGGTCGCTATGGGGAACGCCTCGCCGTGACCCGTGTCTCGATGACACACACGATCTATGCGTTGTTTGTTTGGGCTGCTGGGTTCAGCCCAGGAAGAGCAGGAAATGTCTGAGGAGCACCTGGAACCAGCAGCATCAGGACGTCATGGCTGTCGCCGGCCAACGTGTTGTTGGTGTTTTTTCAATGTATGCTTCAGACACGGATCACGATGAGGCGTTCCCCATAGCGACCCCTAGAGGACGCAGTGTCTTGTTCCCTACTCAGGGAACCATGGTTACATACGTAATCTGAGACGTTTTCTTTTAATTAAATGAGCTGTTATTTGATGCTGTGCCTTTAAGACTTCTATAAGTAAATGACCTCTTCACATGGGAATTGATACAGCCCTTTGCTACACTTTTAATCACAATGTGCACTGTAATTTCATATTGAAATTTACTATCAAAAGATCAATGAAAATCATTGAAAGAAGGGCAGGACAAGGAAGCAAAATGCAAACATAAACAAAGAGAGAGCCATGTGTTCAGACACAAAACGCAGAGAGACACTATAAGGACAGGGCTATACAGTAACATATTTAACAGAACAACTGAAACTAGATTTAATTTCCATTTTTGAAGCAAATGTGAGTGGAGTTTCTGTGGAAAACCAAAATATTCTGGTCTCTAGATATGTTTCTATGTGTCTGTATTGAATTATTGATTTCTGCCATATGTACATTTAGAGTCACTCACACTATTGTTTCATGAAGTAAATGAAACGTAAAAAACGTGTTTTGCATATAATCATGTCAGGAGATATTTCTAATCAGACTTTACAAAAACATTACCAACAAATCAGCTCAACAGCACATAATAAAAACAACTACAAAAGCAAAAGTACATGCATGGTGCTTTGAACAGTGAAATACATGGTCTTTTGAACAGATTCATTATAAACGGTGGAAGAGAACAAGACTTGTCCAACAGTGATGGAAGACTTGTGGTTTTCATTCCAGCAGACTCTATCAAACCTACCCATATGTGAAACTAAAAATCACATTCCATCCACTTGTCTGAAACATCACAAGTGCTTCAGCTAGTGGATCTTGTGAGATGTGTGCCACTTCATATTATGGAAGCGATGTTATCCATGTGCTTTCAGTGTGGCAATGACACTACAAAGCGCTTATATAAGAATTTGGTTTCATTACATCGGCAGCATTAATATCAATCTTGTATGCTAAAGTGTTGGGGAATAATACACCTAAACCTGATCCACTTCAGAGATGAGAGTGCTGTCAGCTCCCAGGTTCAGCTTGTTATGTAACCTTCCAAAGCCAAAGAAATGGCATTCCTGGCTACAATACACTCTCTCATCATTACAGATTCAAAGAGTAACTCAGCCAATAGAAAATAATAATTCAATTGAATCTGTGGACTTAAGTGTCTCAAAGATTCATTGAGTGCTGTTTTAAGATTTTGTTCTGATGAGAAATGACCCAGTTGCTGTCATTTTAAGCAGTTCAATAGCAGTTTAATAGCAGTTCAAATAACACATAGATGAAGCAATTATATACTGTACAGCAAATCTCAACTGCTTGGTTGTCTATATATATATATCTTATATTTAGATCTAAATTATTGGACAAATCTGTATACAAAGTTGGATATCTAACATATATCCAACTTTATTTACATACATAAAGTGTACTCACATTACTACATTTTCAGTAACTAATTACATCATCACACAACTCTTTATATATAGTTGAGTATATACTGTAAGTATTTATACAACAGTTACTTCTGGTCTTCGAATCTGATTGGCTGAGAGGTCTTTCCAGCTGTGCTGTATTATACAAGTACTGCCACGGGAACCGTTTCACTGTTTGTATCACTCCACTTGCAGCATTTCTCACAGGCTGCATCTAAAAGCTGAAAAATGATGCCTTCGGTGGATGCATCGCAAGGTAGAAAAACATCCAAATCAAATGTCAGCTTCACTTCCTGTCTCCCGAGATGCCAGGTCAGCATAGATGTATCCTTCACTGCCTTTGATATCCCACAATCATGTGCGTTCCATTCCTTGACAGTTGAGCTAAAAAATAAAGATGGTGTCTGAAATTTGCATTTGTGTGTAAATGTATGCTCCGACTTTTTGCACTTTTGATGTTACATCTAGCGAGAAATCAATATTATAGGAGTTAAATATTAGCTTAGTTATCAGGGCCGTTGTACCTGTTAACAGGGTTGTACCTGTGGGCCCTACAAGAAATCGTGCATTTAAATAGCAGAAATAGAAAAAAAAATGTAATTAAGGTACAGAAATGTAATAGTCAAATGTAAAATAGCTTTGCATAGTCTTCACTGTATAAATTAAATATAGATTCATTCTTGTTAAAGCTACAAAAGTTATAGAGCAGTGAGTGATTTTCTCTCTCTCTCTTTTTTTCTTGGATTAACATATAGGTCACCGATCGACAGTGCAATCTGTTCAAGTGCAATAAGACTCAAAAGAGAACTCATTGCAATGTTCGCAGACTGTGAGGACCATGGTGGAGGACCAACCACTTTAATTTTACAAGTGCTACTGTTGATGCGTCACAAAATTTAGTTTTAAGAGTTTTTTATTTATTTATTGTTTTAGGCGAGAATGTAGTTGTGTAGATTTAGAATATGCGGTTTATTAATAAATAAATTTGAATTCTGGCTTCGACGTTTTCGGAGATGTGAGCTCCAGGCTGTCAGCACCCATGAACCCGCCGAGAGCAGTTACCGCGGCCAGTTCTTCTGGATTTTGCCGCTGGCTCTGATCCCTGATAGCACACGTGCATCGTCTATTTGATAGTCTTGCATAGCCAAACCTTCAGACTGACGGCAGAAGGTCTCGGAACCTCGGCAGCTTTGAATGGCCAAGGACTGCCCAAGAGGCCATATGACTAACAGGTAAAGCAACCAATCATTTATTGTTTTGTGCCACGTCATGTTTAGGGGCTTGGAAATGTCCCCACAATAACAGACTGGTGTGTAAAACTCTTGGACGTATTTTAAAGAGTCTATGCCACAAACTTTAAATATTTCACATACTTTTGAAAATCTAGCATTTAGTTGATCCTGAAAAGCGCTCATTGTCTCAGTTGTAAACATGACAGCTTTCTTCTTCCATGTGGGGGGTTTGGCGAAAAGGCATCTTTGTTTCCAGGCGGAACGTTAAAAAACGTGACACACGTCTACTGGAAATCCTGTACAATTCAACCAATCAGATGACGCCTTCGAAACTCCTGAAGTGTTTCCAATTTTGTGTGCCATATGCATCAGACGTTCAGCCAGCGGTCCGTGGGCGTGACGTCTGAGGCTGAGCCTATATATTTGACGTCTGCATTTACATCTGCAAGACGTATTTTTTAGAGTGTTTGCTCATCTGCAATACGTCTATAGAACGTTTCCTATCAGATGTCAAATAGATGTTTAGAAAGATGTTTATGATTTAGAATGTATGTAAAACTGTTCTCTGAAAGATGTCTATCAGATGTTTGTACACAGCAGATGCTTTCCAGATGAAGCGATCTTTAACAAACATCTTGCAGTCCTGACATTCTTAAGGCCTTTCCACACTGAGCGTGGCGAATCGCCGACGAATGGTGCTTTCACCCTGAGCACGAAATGATTGTTCGCCATCTGCTAATTCATGCCTGCACGCTAGGTGCCGCCGACCAACAATGCATTTTTCCTCAGATATGTATCTCGAATATGGATTTAACATCTAAATTAAGATAAACAAAGTGTGGCTCTACACCAGAAACACAAACTATAAATCTATAATGCTTACAAGAATAGGCTACATCCTAAAATATAATTAGAAGTACAATTAGCATCAAGCTACACTTGAAAATGTATTTGCTTACCCACTTTAAACCATCATCGAATGCTTGTGATAACTTCCGATTGTGATTTATAGTTGATTTTGATTCTCTAATAAGCAGACACATGCACTTTGTATGTTTAATAACGCTACACTGCTAATATTTGTCATACACATCCTTTATTGCTATAAAAAATACCATGAGCTGCATACAAAACACATACAGAAAACATATCGTCATAATCATATGTCTATTTGCTTTCATATTCATGTGTAGAAAAATGTTTCACTCGATTTTTTTAATACGGAAAATCTAGACTAGAGAGTGAACATGCTCTGACTCATAACACTCGCGCACGTGGAAGAAAACGGATGGTACTCTCCGGTTGTAGGCTATGTAGTTAATATCACTGAGCACTGAACTATGTTTTGGAAGCAGATTGTACCATACACATCAGCATGTATCATCCGAGCCAAAGTTTGCTCAGTGGCCATCTTGCATACTTGGGCAGCTCTTGTCAGTCATACAAGAACAGCTCCAATGTATTTGAACTGGGGATTACCGAAACTGCTTTACAAACTCACATTTCAAAAGCATACAGTATTTCAAATTAGCAATAACAGACTCGAAAGGTATCATAAATGTTGTTTCTTACCCTCAAATAACACTAAAATACTGCATACTAGAGTTGCCATATTGGGTCCCCCAATTTCTCACATTGTAATACAAGTGGTCCGTCTCAGTAATAATGTCACTGTCTGAGCCCTGTTCTGCATTATGACTGTTCACACAGGAAGCTAGATGAAATGTAACGGAATGAAACAAAAAACACTGAGATGGAATCTAAAATGGCATCGTTTGTAATGCACTATATAAGTGAACTGCCCTTGAAGAGACCCCTGAAACAAATCAAGTGTGAATCTCTTCTAAGTGTGAGAGGTCTGCATGTTGCAGGTACAAAAGCAAATTAACACACAGGAATGCACATGATGCAGTCCTTATATTTAATTTTATTTTAACAACATCAATTTCAGCTTTTGGCTTGTGTTTAGTCTACTATAGTCTTTATTCATTCTATAATCAAGTCAAAATTGTCTATAACGTATTATGTAATATTTTTGGACAGACAGAGAAGGGTTTGAATATGTGTTATTGTACAGTGAGTTTCATGTGCCAATTCAGGGAACATTAACAGAGTTTGTCATAACTGTTTATGTCCACAAAAGTGCAAACAGATGTGCACACAAAAGACTCTTCACAATCATGCTAAATGCTGCTAAAATGGATCCGTTAGTTATGAGTAAATACATCAGAGAACATGCATAGAGTGACTGTGTGCTAATTAAAAGCACACAGTGAGATTTCATTTCATGAACATAATATATTTATCAAATGGTCTGTCATATTTCTTCAGTGAAGATAAGTCAGATAGTATGAGTGGCTGTGTACATTGAGTCTGTATGCTTTAATTAATAGCCTCAGTGTTTGAGAGCTGAGATCATTCTAGATCTCCAGAGGAGAGAGCAGTTAATTAGAACATGTGAATATGTATCAATGGTTTTACAAAAAATAAAAGCTGAAGAGCACAGTATGTCATTTCCATAAGATTGTTGACATTCATATATAAGTGTATATAATAATACTTTTCATTTCAATATCTTCTTATTCACAGAAACTCCATTAAGTCTCTATAATACCAATATATATATTATAAAAAAAAATTAAAGATTTCAATTTGTTTAGCCTATAACTTTTTAACATTTTATATTTATGTGGTATAATGGTGTATATGTAAGCAAAGTGTCCATTTAAATGCAATTAACCAGCCTTATTGGCAGAGGTGATTTACACTTTCTCCGCTAATACAAAATCCAGAAGAAACCCATCCAGCACCAGGTACAGTGGCGTGGAGAGTAAGAGTAATGGAATTAGCTTTTGACACAAGTTTGAATCCACCTGTTTCCAATCCCATTTTTCTCTCTTGTTCCATTGCATATCAGCTCGCATGTTTATTTCAACTCAAAATGAAGAAAATATTCAAAAGTAGAAAAAATTGCTTAACAGATATTTAATAGGCCTATAATTGAAAATTGATGTTGTGTCCTCACATTGGTCAGGCGGGCTGGCACATCAATTGTGCAACTCATATTGTTACCGGGCTCAAAGTCGTGGCTCAATTCAGGGACCATAAAGGACACCTTTACTAATTATCAGGTTCAGTATGGTTAGGGTTATGGCAGGGGTGTCCAAACCTGTTCCCGGAGGGCCACTGTCCTGCAAAGTTTAACTCCAACCCTAATTAAACATACCTGGACCAGCTAATCAAGGTCATCAGAGTCAGACGCACTAGAAACTTTCAGGCAAATGTGTTGGAGCTGGTTGAGGCTAAACTCTGCAGGACAGTGGCCCTCCAGGAGCAGGATTGGACTCTCCTGGGTTAGGGATTTATGACTTTGTTAAATATAATCATGTAGTAACTGATCTGAATGTTTTCTCTGAATTTTATGTTTATATTATTACATAGCCTACTGTTTGATAACATATGACAATACACCAAGATGCAAATAGTAGGTCTGGCTGCCTGTAAATAGCATCTAAAACAATTTGCATTTAGTGCAAGTAAAATACTGCTATTTTCACTTAGTGCAAATAGCCTCTGCCATACGTGAGTGGTCTGAGTCAGTGTTTCTCAGCTGGTTTTGTTTCATGACCCAGATCTGGCGGTTGAATGGTACTGGCACACACATATACTGTATTTCACATCACCATTCCCTCCCCTCTCGCTATAGAGAGACGAATGCACACGCCGCTCTATAGCACACAGACATTACATTCATTCATCATTCAGTCCCAACCATAATACATGCTTGGACGCTCAAACATTCATCCTTTCATATAGATTTTTTTTATTGTATGTTGTATATGTTATGTGTTGAGTGATGTTGGAAGAGGCAACGATGGCAAAGCCATACATACTATATGGCTACATACTGTACATTTATGCATTTAGCAGATGCTAATATCCAAAGAGACTTGCAAACGTGGAACAAAAGCAAGTTTGTCAAAGAGCCAATAATGCTCATAATATGCAATGCCAAGTTTATTAGACAACTAGATTAGGAAGCAAACTAGAGAATAAGAGAAATGCAGAATAGAATAGAATAGAATAGAAGAGAATAGAATATTGTGATGGTCTCAGCAGTTCGGGTGGACGTTGACAGCATGTTCCTTTTGGGAGCAACAGAGAGGGTGACGGTTTTATATATACATGCTTTGCACACACTGTACTAACCAGAAATCAAGCAAACCATTTATTGTTTTAGTGGGGAGATTGTTATTACACAGCACGTACATGTACAGTGATCTCATCTGGTATGTTTATTATTATATTTTTGGTATGTTTTTAATGTCACATGTGTTCTTATGCTTAGTAGTATACGTTTAAGTGAAAGCTATTAATGGTAGGCTCCAATAGGGGAGGAGCCTGGGCTTTAAAAGTGCATCCAGAACGCCAAGCTAAAGTCCATTTCAAGAAAAGTAAGTTCACTTGGCGGCCATATTTGCAAAATCTCTGGGTTGAAATTGCATTCATGCAAGACAAACTAAAAAAAAAAAAAAGCTTGCCAACGCACATTTATATAACACATAAATAACGTAATGCTTGCTTGCATTCAGTGTAGACAGCTTTTAGTTGTTGCAGTGTGCAATGCAATGCAAGCGACAATGGTCGCGTCTGGTGTAGACATGCTGTGTTCGAGATCGCCCCCTATACCCTCATTCACTGTTCCCTACATTACTCCACTAATATAATCCAGTTGAATGAGTGAATGAAAATGAGTGAGTGAATTTGGACACTTAGTGTGCCGGAAGGGCTGCTGCTTTTGCATATCTTGTGTGTTTGTTTAATAATTGTTTGAAAGATTTATCTTAAACTTTGTCATGACAACTAGCATGTATAAACCTTAATTAAACTATTTAATAATCAATTAAAAATGAATTTATACCTGTATGATATTACGCTGTACCCACATTGGACCAGCGGTCTAGAAGATGGATGGATGAATGATCCAGCTGCAGGTGCCATCTTCTGGCGAGACGTGGGAATTCATTCGACACAACCCTCAGAGTGCATTATGGATATTCTCTCGCCATTGTATGCTTGTTATTGCGATGCATTATGGGATTGAATGAGTGCACTTGATAATGTCCACTATGGTTTCTGACACTGCTACAAATGGCTGACCCCTCAAACAGTATCCAATTTAAGGGCGTATTCAATTTATGGGGGAGATTTTGGACACAACCATGGTGTAAGAGCGTGTCTCAGAACGCTGACTGTTTCTATGGCAACCAGAGCTTCTAACTGCAGCTGTAGTGATGCAATGACTTCAACAATTGACAAATGGCTCTTTTATTTAGAAGGCTGGACGTATTCAGCCATACTGTGCATTGCACTTTGCCCCGTTCATAGTAATATGACTGAACTTTCTTGGTATATTCACAGTCTTTGGTAGTGTCTGTTGGTAGGCCGGATGAGTGAGTGAGCTGTGGTAGTGCCATGAATATACATACGAGACAAAGGGACTGTTTAGGATGAACCGATTCAGTAGAATGAATTAGACTTTATGCTAACTTTATGATAACTCTATGCAGTATATGAGAGAGAGCACTGACTAGGATGAATCAATTACTTAGATTAATTCAGACTTTCTGCCACTACAAGAAAGGGAGAAATTTAGGGTTAACCAGTTCAATACAATTAATCTGACTTTCTAACATTACATTAGAGAGAGAGAGAGAGAGAGAGAGGACATTTTGGGTGAGCATTTGATTATTCCGTCAGTTCTGAGATGAAAAGAGTGTTTGGGTCACGCTGCTACTGCATTGGAAAAGGTAGGGTGTCACTGAAAAACCTATACTGTTGCGAAAACAGCTGAACGTCTTGGTTATGTATAACCCTCGTTCCCTGAAGGAGGGAACGGAGATGTCACGTCGGATGACCGACGAATTGGGATCTCAATTCGTCGGTCATCCGACGTGACGTCGAGAGTGACCGACTGAAAGGGAACTACTGTCATGCTACTGAAAAACCTAGTTAAGTTAATGTTGCATCTAGCATCTGCGGCATATTTTCTACTATATATTTTAAGCTATTATTGTGCAATCTGAACCTCACATTTTGACATCATGCATTGAATCTCTGGCAATGTTTTTGTAAAGATTTGTAAGAAACTTTTGTAGCCTGTTAATCGAGTCATTCCACTTTGAATGTCTGCACTAGCAGACATCTGCGTTGATGTGGCGATCTAGTAAAGCTTATGATAATGTACAACAGACATATATTAATTTCTTGGAAAACATAAAAAGAAAAGGCCCTTACTGTACATCAAAGAGCATGCTGAAGCTAATGAAGCAAGTTAGTGAAAATGTTTTAGAGGAGAGAGCTACTGTTTTTCTTCATGTTAAAATGTTGGCATGAATAATGAATTAAGTTTAGATTGGCAGTAGTGCCTAAACAGCGCAAAATCATTACTTGACTAAATGTAGCAGATTGAGTTTACTTTTTGGAAATAAAAGTAAATACTGTACAAGTGCAGACATGCTATATTATGTCAAAATATGTATATGAAAAATATAGTTTGACGCAACAAATGAGCAAATTTAGCAATAGTATTTAACTGTTTAAAACATTAAATATTAATGGAAATTAGTAACGAATATTAAAACAATGCTAAAGACTTCATGTATTTTTTTTTCAGTTAAGCCTTAAAAAATTACTTCATTGCTTCAAAGACAAATAAACAGTGACTAATAAAAATGAAATAATTTAGTCACATAATTTGTTGAGGCATGACCTTTCTAATGCACATCTAGGCATTTATTTGCTTCTGTTGTAGCTGACGTCAAATCAAAAAGAAAAAAAGAAAGAAAGACAAAGACGTTTTTTTATGCACATTTTGGAAATGTTTGTATCTTTGTGTTTTCCACCACATCTTTTTTTTTTTTTGCAAGAACCCACAATTTGCATAGCTGTATTTTCTGTTTGTCATTTCAGTATTGACACAATAGAGAGCAGCAGGTCTATTAAGATGCATTTATACTGCAAGACCTAATGTGCATATTTGTCTGCAGGAACCACATTTGTTAACTACATGTTTTTACCAAGTTTCACAAAGACTGGTATATCCCAAATATACATTGCAAACACTCTTTCCAAAATCTGGGCAGATTTACCGGACTTAAATGTTGCTCATTTACTTTTGTCCTAACTACTTTTTGTCAGCTGTTGTCTTTGCTGTATTCTCTTTGGATTAGTTTTACCATTATCATTGTCATGTACCAATATGTGTATATGTTGTAGACTTGTAGGTAAAGTGGTAATGTTTCAACACCAGCTCCATGTACAGTACTTCCCTTCAAGCCTAAATTAATCTGTCCTAAGTTGTCTATAAAATGAAATATTCATGGGTTCATGAAAATGGTACAACATGCAGAGACATTTCTTGGAAATGCTTTTAAAAGTTTAAAAGTTAAAAGTAAATGTTAAAAGTTTTTTTTTTTTGCATGAAAAGAAAAGGCTCGTACATCAAAGAACATGCTGAAGCTAATGAAGCAAGTGAGTGAAAATAATGTTTTAAAAGCAGAGACTGCTGCATTTATTAATTTTAACTTGAATATGAATAATTTATGGGGTTTAGGCTGGGAGAAGTGCCTGAACAGCACAGAAGAGTCCATTTGTTGACTGAAACCTGCAGATTTAATTAACTAAAAAGTATGGTAGATATAACACTGTAGCATGTGGACCAATCAGACACACAATTATTTGTTATATTCAACAAATAATCTATTTTTAATTTTTATTGTCTAAAGACCATTAGGTTCTGGTCAAAATACATTTGTTAGATTTCACTGAGATAAAGCGCACAGCATACAACCCATTACATACAGTATTAGCAATGGGGTGTGTGTATACTATATAAATATGTAGGTATACACACAAATGAATAGTAATTGAATTACAATTGCAGTGATCGTTTTCCTGTATCTTTCAGATTCCCAAAATGTGCCTCTCTGGAAGGAAATCAAAAGACTGAGTCAGCTTTTAGTTTTTGCCTCCAGAAATACGATCAGCTTTGACAGTTATTGGGTTATAGGCTGAGATCCAAAGACGCCTCAATAATTACTTTATTTAAAGGGGATTTGACTGACTTTTATTAATGTGCTCAATGGTGGCTAGATTGTCTATTGTCTCTCTGCAAAGTAGAAAGATGACAGGAAATGATGGGGGTAAAACCAGGTCTCCTGCATGAGCTCCACAGCTTAATGTGACTGGAGCCACAGCTCTAATCACAATTCACTTTGAAATCCAGTCATTTCCACGTCATGTATGTGCTGCCTTAATAGGGAAGTCAAACAGAGGACCACAAGCTAAAAATTGTGATGGAGGCATTGGGAAACGTGGAACGATGACATTGGCCTGACTTTGAATGCTGGTTTTTACTTGTGCGAGCCAGGCTCCTCGACCTGCCATTTGACTTATTTCAATAGCATGAATGATAAAGGAGAGCGAATCTGTTGACTGGAATTAATCTGTTGATGCTTGAGGGCGGGCTGCCGTGTGGGGCTGAAGGTCTATTATGATGCATTACTTCCATCAGATATTTCAGTGCCTATTTTGATTGCAGTGATATGACAGTTTGAGTGGGTGAAGCTGTCATAAGGTCAAATTATGAACTCAGTTTTTGCTTTTTTGGCTAAAAGACATTCTGTTAAATCAGGTTCCACTAGCATGGGTTGTATATAAATAGCACGTCTGTACATTGTAATTCAGTTTGTTTTGTATCTTAAATATTTATAACTGTTTTATAATGTATTATACTTATGCAATTTAAAACTAGCAGCTGTGGTTGCCAGAACTTCACAATAAAAAAATATGTTAAATAGGTTTTACATATTTAACTTAAATTTCGAGTAAAAAAAAACTAAAAAAAATAAATTAAATAAAAAAAGTATTTCATTAACTGATGTAATGTTAATATACCAGCCTATTGAAACACCAGTATCTCTTTTCATTTGTAATACAGTGAGAACCACCAAAAACCAGTTGTGTTGAGAAACTCACATGATGAATCAAAGCTCATCACAAGCAGCTTTTTCATAAGATGAGGATGTAAATAAAAATATATAGAAGGTACACAGTGTCATTCACACAAACACTAAACACCATAATGGTAACACACAACACTAAAGTAACACGATAAATAAATTTAACAATTAATTTAACATTGATTTAATAACATTAGATGTGACATAAAATTCTAATGAACATGATAAGAAAAGGAAAAAAGTAATAAATAAATAAATAAAATACTGTAGCATTTTTTCTATTTTATTTATTTATTTTTTTTTTTTTTTTGCAGCTACATCAACTTATTCTGCTAATCCTATTAATTGGAATAAAGTGTAACCTTATATTTTAATTTCATTGCCCATTTTTATTATTGTGTTTAATTTTATTGCCTTTATCCCTTTGTATGTCTCTACAGTCTCTGCATTTGTAGCTCCTGTCACCAAGTCAAATTCCTTGTGTGTGAACATATAGTACT
This sequence comes from Sinocyclocheilus anshuiensis, assembly GCF_001515605.1. Classification (NCBI taxonomy): domain Eukaryota; kingdom Metazoa; phylum Chordata; class Actinopteri; order Cypriniformes; family Cyprinidae; genus Sinocyclocheilus; species Sinocyclocheilus anshuiensis. The sequence continues at coordinate 550,016 of NW_015551122.1, forward strand.
TGGCAATAACGCTCATTGTGATGTTGATTCTGATATAATATTAGCATTAGGCAAACTCTCTTAACCCCGAGAACGAGTTTTGATCCTGTGCTCTAAACTAGTTTATTTAATACTTAAGTTTATTAATTTGAGTGCTTGGACTGTTTTGCTGATTTGTTCTCATCCCAGGTAAGAAATCCTGACAGGATTACAAAGGGTGCAATATGGTGCCCAATTCATTTCCATTGCGATGTTCTGATTGCAAATTTGGCTGAAAATAGCTTGTGGTAGGTGTAAAAATGAGTACCTCCAAAGTTTTGCAAGGCTGCAGATGTCCTGGCAGCTGACGCAGGTAGTAAGAAGAGAAGAAAATCCTAAAGGTGCAGAGCTGTAACTGGAACTGCACTGGATGGAGAGAAATCGAGAAGATGAGCTGCTGTGGTGGTTACTACCGACTCCTGCCAGTACTGGTTGTATATATTGGACAGAATCGGTTTTAATGAGAGACTTTTGAAGCTGAAGATCTGGAAGCTTTGGGTGGGGAGTTTGAGCTTTCAGAAGTGAGGTGTTTTGGCTTGAACTTCGCTCAGAGCTCATTTAAAGATTTTAATAATAGACCAAACAATCTTGACTTGAAGCCAGATTCAGATTCAAGTTCCAAAAAGGACATAAAAGTTGTGTGAAATGAATCCATATGAATCGACTGATAGATTGAAAGATCAGTCTTTTGAATTCATTTTTGAAGCAACATGGTAACTTTGTCTGATGAACTGATCAAAATCAAAAATTAATTCTCAAATCAAACCACTTATCAACCTACGCATACACAGACTACATTCAATTTGGCGACATGCGCTAATATAAAATCTCATTGTTTCTCACTGGTCACATAACCAATTGTCATGTCAATTTGAGGTTTATGTCGCCATATTCAACATGTATACCTGCATTTATCAGTGTTTAATTCTTTGATACGGATAGAGAATGACTTGGTTCCTCTACCGTGTGACACATTTCTTCAGCCACACAGCATTAAAAAGTCTGTGTAAACACAGCTTGTTATGATTTTATTGTATACCATATGAACCTGTCATATATTGTTTTTGTGATTGAGAGGTTAATAACATTATAGTAACAAATCACTCTTTAAGGCCACGCTCTTCATTTAGTGGCTATGCAGCCAAAGTTTTGGGCTGTGAATTATTTTTCCCCTTTCATCCTGATTATTTCAAATGGATTAAGTTGCAAAGATCAAGGGCCTGTTTCTGTGTTATTATCTCTAGTGTCAAGTATGTAGGTGTCCATTTATAATCCAATCTTGCATTGTGTGCAAAATTGTCAGAAAGCAGATTAATCATTATTTGTTCTACAATGCATCATGGCTTTGAACAGATCAGAGAGCTCTTTTTATCCCGAATGAGCTCAGTTTCCTTTGCTAAATATCAGTGTAACATATCAACACTACTTTTAATATTCAATCAAAGCTTTTAAGATAAACATCGAGGTTCACTAGGAGTGGGCTTGAAGAATGTCTTTCTTTTGAACTGTTATCAGAGTATGTGTAAGAGAAAAAAAAAAAAATATATATATATCACTCATAACGCAGCCTTATCTCCCGGTGTCACCGAAAAACTAAAGATTCCCATTTCAAAAAGGTTGCACATTCAAAAAAGGAACATAACCCTAGTCTTGTCTATCAAACAATAAATTTTCGTTGAAACACGGGTTGGATTCCCTCTGCGTAACTGCCCTGAGGTAAATTTATTCTGGCTTTAATCAAATGGAAAGCGAAAGAACTTTGAATCGTCTCCTGCATCTTGGGACCAGACGGGCATTGAGTCAGCAACTGCAAGAGCTGATAGGGATTCTGATAGAAGTCAGTTCAATGATGGGGGCTCGGTGGGATTATCATGCACAATCAGATGCAGAAAATTAGATAGCTAAGCCCTGACTCTGCTGTGTATTATCTCACCTGTTATGAACCTCCTTTTACAAGCTCTACCGCAGCCTAGCTGTTGAAGAGCTCTGCTATTGCTTTGAAATATCCTGTGTGGTGTGAGAAATAATTGGATCCTCCTTCACCAACACAAAAACTAATAAAACATGGAGGTGGATGTCAGTTGACGTTTTTTTCATAACAATCTCAAATTGTATCATTGTTAATGCATTGTTTTTAAAAGAAAAAAACAAACAAACAATGAAGTGCAAGGAACTATTAGCTTCTGGATCTGTCTATATGTCTATGGCCATTTTGTAATTATGGAATGATTGGTATAAGCAATACAATATGATGGCTTACTCTTTTTAGTATGTTCAGAGCCAATAGCCTCATTGGCAGGTCTGTGATATATAACATAATTTTTCATGGGAAAAAACGTAAATAAGTACTAAAAGAAAAAAAAAAACTTGGGGCATAATCAGATTATATGCATTAATAAAAATGTGCAACCTATGATATTTATGAATAAAGGAGGCAAATGGCAAAAATAAAATAAAAATAGTACTAATGTAAAAAATAAATAAATAGTGTACTACTGTAGATGGCGATTTCATATAAATTCGTATGATCTCACTCATAAGAAAACATATGATTTTCAGGTAAAATGTCACCATGAAAGGCCAAACCTGAATCAAACCCTCAGGGTTTCATGAGCCTATAAATACTTATTATTTTCCTTTACAAATGCAATGTTTTAAGTTCCTGAATAATACATTTGGTTTATATATTTTGCCAGTAGACTACAACGATCCACTGGTGGCTTTCTCGTTAACTGTGCTTCATGATCATAGTTCATAACTGTTGAGCTATAGTAATATATATGCCAATAAGAAAGGCACAAATAAAAAATAAAAAAATTACACTGATTTACATTATATGATCTAACTGCAGCCTAAAATATTGACTAAAATGTGCCCATCAGTTAACAATAACTAGGCAATAACTATGGACAAGTTTGGTTTTGATATCAGGTTGACTTTAAAAACAGCACCCACTTCACCCAGATCTGCTGCTGAATTCAATGATGGCCTAAAGGTACGGCGCTCCAATAATCTGAGTACACAGCAGATACAGCACAGACCAAAACACATCCATATGGATGTCAAAAGCTTATATTTAGCATTAGCAACTTTTGCAAGCTTTGGGAGCACAACCAATGTGTAAAGTTGATGCTTATGACTAGTAAAGTAATTGTTGTTGTTGTTGTTGTTGTTGTTTTTTCTTTTGTGGTCTCACTAATTGTCTTGTTCGTGTGATTGATGTAGCTGTGTTCAGAGGATGTGCTGCAGCCCCTCACCATCCCCCTGTGTCTTATTAGTCATGCTGAGTTTGGGTACTTCAGCCATTAGTGACTAGTGGAGCCGAGGATAATATTGCCGCACAGCCAAGAGCTCCTCACCTCTCCGGCTCACACACATCTCCTTCAATTAATATGGAAATCAGCTGATCCTCTCACACTGCACACTTCTTCTTCGACTGACCCTTTTTTTTCCTTCCCCAAATCACTCGGCTTAATTTGAAAATTAGCCTTTTTATTTCTCAGAGGCGCTTCTGGAGCAGATTTTTGACTTTCCCCTCTTTTTGTAAGCTGTCAGGGGTCCTTGATCTGAATATGCGCACACTCACCTAGCATCGCCATTGCTGTAGTGGCTAGTCACAATGTCAATTTAGATTGATACTAGTGAAGAAAATGTTATTAAGCTACACTGCATCAGTTCAAGGGGCTAATCATTATTATTATTTTTTTTTTGCTTGTGGGAAAGCTCATCTAGCGTTCCTTCTCTCTCTCTTGGAAATGCAACAATATTCACTCACCTGGGAAGGTCAGCACTGAAGGACAGATGGATGATTGGGAGCAAAAATATTCTCGGTTAAAGCTGAGAGTAACAAAAATGGATAAATAAATCCTTGCACAACACCAAATTGCTAAAAAAAAAATCTGGTGCAGTGCACAACAAAACTTTATTTCGTGACATAGTTAATACAGGTCTAACCCTTTTTACCCATATTAAAATTTTTTTTTGTTGGTGATTGGATGACATTTCGATTGCAGTTGCAATAAAAGTCTGGTGTAAATGCACCAAAGATGCATCTTGATCCGAGCATGAGGTGATCAGGGACAAATCAGGGGACAGAACTAAAATAAATAAATACATAAAAATAAATACATAAATAAAAAATAAGGGGAGTTTACACAACACCATTTTTAACTAAAAACACGTTTTTTTTTTAATTAATTAATTAATTTTTTATTATTATTTAATTTTTGATTGTGTTTTGGCCATTCGTTTAAATGACAAAAGTGTTTTGGAAGCCTGAAACTGCTAACTTTTGAAAATGGGTTTCAAAGTGCAAGTTTTTGAAAATGATACTGTTTTTGTCTCTGTGTAAACTATCATGCATAAGTTCAGTCTATAGCTGCGTGTTTCTTTTACAAAGTGGCAGCACCAACTATTGGCCTGGCATGCATAATACAGCGTTTTTAGTCATTTTCACGGATCTGTGTGAATGGGGATCGTTTTTACAAAGTTGTCGTCTGTACATGAAACGCAAAGGAAAAACTTTTCTGTGTAATATGACACATTTTCATATTTTTGTCACTTTTTTGGTAGCCTTGTTTTTTTTGTTTTGTTTTTTATAATTCCCACATTTGTCATATCCCGAAATAAATAAATACATACACACATAAGTAAACAAAAACAGAAACATTTAAAATAAATACGTAACACACACACAGACACAAAACCTTCCTGTAGACTACAATGGAAGAATTACAAATCTTATAATCTATTTATCTTCTATTAATTCGGACACAAGAACATTTGATTTGAAATATCATTGAAACTACAGTATAACAAACTATTTATTAATTCGGACACAAGAACATTTGATTTGAAAAATCATTGAATCTATGATATAACAAACTTAGTTACAATGCCATTGTTTAATAACATAAATATAAAAATACATGATGTTCTAATCATTGAATCTATGATATAACAAACTTAGTTATAATGCCATTGTTTAATAACATAAATATAAAAATACATGATGTTCTTTTAGTCTTGCACTGTGCTGCAGGTTTTGCTTTTGATAAAAACAAAAAAAAAACAAAAGAAAAAAAAGACTGGTTTAATGAAAAACATCACATAAATTATTACACATGACCACTTTTAGAATCTCTCATTTCCAAGAACTCACTCACATCTCTCTCTGCTTAATTTTATAACAAAAGAAAAAAAAGACTGGTTTAATGAAAAACATCACATAAATTATTACACATGACCACTTTTAGAATCTGTCATTTCCAAGAACTCACTCACATCTCTCTCTGCTTAATTTTATAGGCTGCTTTAAAACTTTATTTTCATTTCTTTTCTTCACTGCTAATCTCTTTTGGAAACATTTACTGTGGGAATGTTTCTAAAATGGAGAATCACAATAGACCAAGCCCATTTTTCTCTCAAAGTGACGGTAAGCATTTTATAATCAAAGTTTAAAATTCAGTAAATGATGTAGAATTTATAGTAAATGCAAAATGTTACATGTACAGTATGTGGTGTGCGCCGGGTAAGTGTGATTGGCTCTCTACCCGATCACACTGGAGGCCATTGGAATGCAAGGTGTAAAAGCTGTGCAGCTAAAGAATATCCAAATAATATCATGATACAAAACACATGTCAGTGCCAGATGGAAAGGGGCCCATATTTTGTTATGTGCATGAATATTTTGCTTATTTTCTTAAAAAGAATTTAAAAAATAAAATAAAATCATAATGAGGATCCTGTCTGGTCATTAAAGTGATGCAGTTTCAATGCTAAAAGCGAATCCTGCCATCTGGACTTAATCTGGGATTTTCTCTGCAGTATATGAATCAGCATTAAGCCTAGACATTGACATAATAGTGAGGACACTGCCTCAGACACAGTTTAACAAAATAATGGAGATTTCATTGCTGATGTCCATGGGCAGCAGTCTGAAGGGCCTTTGTTTGCAGCTGCACTCAGCCGGCTGGCCCAATCACTCGTGCTCTCGGGCCAACCTCCTGGTGACCTCCATTTGACAGCAGAGGCAGCCCCATTCTGGTCCCCTTGTGACCTCTCAACGTGAGCCTTTTACGTGATGGGCTAAACCATCTCTGTACAAGCTAATGTCTGTGTAGGGCTAGCTGGTTTTCCTCATGCACGCTCAAAGAAATATCTGTGGCAAACTCTGTGATGTGGTCCACTGATTGATTTTTTCTGGAGCTGTCTGAAATTGTCTTTTAAAAAGAATCAGGCTCAGAGTATGTATATAAAACACAAGCTAAATAGTTTTAGAAGATATTGTATTGTGTAGTTTCAGAGTTTTGTATTTAGAGCATATTAATGGAATTTGAACAAACCCATAACTGACTTTTCTATGTGTTTGCATTGTAAAATTGAAGTGACTGAACTTACAATCAGAATATCACAGAGATGACATGGGGCAGTACGAAAACACTCAGAACTAGTGATGGATGCTTTCGACGCACTGCTTCATGAAGCTTTGAAACCTTTATGAATATTTTGTTTCACTTTCACTTACCCAGAACATTCTGGCAACCACCTAGCAATTGGCTTAAAACCAAATTCATCCTGTCTATTTCTAAATGTATGTGATAGATCTTATTGTGAACAGTTCATACATTTTTGACCTTGTAATATTTAATCAAAATGCAACAACTGGATCTTCCGGTGACAACTTCCCTTGTGGCTAGGGTGTCCGTACATGCCATTTTTATGGGACACGTCCTGGCCAGGATTTCTATATTGCCTAAAATATCCAGGTTTTGGCTGTTTACCAGACCGATCGGTGTATGAAATCTGTGAGAGCTAGAGAGCAGATGGCTCCTTATGCTTTCAAATCACTCTTGCGGTACTCTTATGTCATACAACGATCGGTCTGCGCAGTGCTGCTTCAAGTTGAACGAACGAACGAACACAATCTAATCTGTACGTGTATTTGCATCACTTTGACTGTTCTCTGTAGATCCCACCTTCTAACATGCCACGATTGGTTGATTATGTACAATGCCTGCACGTTATTGGTCAAGCTACTTTCCGATCATTACCATCATCAAGTATGAAAACAAGAAAACAAAGCCAAATATAGAAATCCTGACCAGGACGTGTCCCGTAAAAATGGCACGTATGGCCACCCTACTTGTGACGGATGCAGGATTCTTCAATCATTTAGTCTGCTTAAGTCTTCCCCATTAGCTCATGTTCATCTGCCACCACTTTTGAGTGTCACGCTCACATCTCAACATCCAATTAACAACCGATGCAGTCCTGTCCTACATTTTTTTTTTCTTTTCCGGTAATCTGTTACACTCAGATGTATGTCAAAATATGGAAGAAGAGATCTGTTGCTACTTCATTTTGTTAGATAGCATTACTGTTTGTTGCAGTCGGATCCTTTCATAATATTTATGAACTCTGAAATTAATTCATGAAGACCTTTCTTGACAGGTGATTGCATAATTGAGTGAACCAGTGAAAGTGGCTGCAGGACGGGGTTTGTGCTTAACTGGTTTAGGAAAAACAATGATGCAAACCACCCAGAAAACTCTAGCAGCTACATAGAAACAGAAATAATGACAGTAACAACCTCATATCAATTCCCTGACAAACCCAGAACTCCCTAGCATTGCTCTCATGAAGCAACCACCTAGCAAAACCTACAACTCCCCAACAACATCATAGCAAAGTTCTAACAACCACTCAGAGCACATTATCAGCCATATATCAATGTCATAACAACCCAGAACATCTTAGCATGGTGTTGGATTTTGAATTGAGCCGATCATCAACTACCGACCAACCATCCATAACAATGACATTGCAATGACATAGCAATGTAGCAAAACATAACATAACGAAACATAGCAAATTTTCAATACTGACTGTTTCTGCTCTATAACTTTAATGAAAACATTTCTAAAGAGATTCACACCAGAACTGTTGTGTCTCCGATCAACACTGTGGTGTTTCATTCCTAAATAATTCAGTGTTTTTTTTTATTGGGTAAGACAACAATTTAATGACCCTTTCATTAAGTCCCTTGATTTGTTCCTGAATGAGTCAGCTGTTTTGAATGAATCATTGACTGAATGAATTAATGACTCACTCATTAAGACAGTGACTCTCTAACACCTACTGGTGGTTTTAGGTTCATATTTAAAAGTTAAATTAAATTTTTTCCAACATTTCATTTTTGCATATTCAATATATTTTATATTTAAAACATTCATCTCATAACATTATTTATGTAATTGTAAATGCAATGTTAATGCATTCATGGCATCTCTGAGCTGCATTAAGCAGTCTGTGTAAATACATCTAAATGCCACTTCAGATGCAGCTTCAGGGTTTTGTTGATGCTGATTTCGTTTGACTGATAACAGCCCTGAAGTGTCTTATTATTCTAATTGTATGTATTGAATACATTTAAGAATTAAAATTAAAGAGTTTGTATACATTTAAAAATGTTAGAAAAGTTGCCCTTACAAAGGTAAAAAAAAATAATAATAAGTTTAAGGGATCAAATATCGCGGAAGGAAGGAAGGTATGTAGGTAGTTAGGTAAGTAGGTAGGTCAGTAGGTCACTCTGTCCTTTTTGGTTTTATTGAAATAGCCACCCTAAAGTACATAGCAAAACCCTGACACACCCAGAATAGGCTTTTGAGCTCAGCAACTCACCACCTAGCAGCCACTTCCAACACATTAACAACTGCATAGCAACACCTGAACAATCACCCACAAGATGCTAGCATTGTGGCAAGTTTTGAATGGCCAAATAGCACTCACAATTCTGTTTTAAAAAACACAAAACTTGCATGCTGTATGTAAAACAGACTTTATGAAGGTACGTGACTGACTCCATTCCTGTATTTTAATTTTTGTTAATACAATTCAGGGTGGGATTTATGGAGGACCAAACCTGCAGAAATAATAAAGAAATAAATAACAGGAAAGTAAAGAAATAAATGACTTGATAAAAACAAATATAGTTCATTTGTAATAAAATGTAATCCTGAATTTATTTTTATGACCTTTTTCCTATATGTATTATTTTCTGTATTTATTTTTACATTTATTTTTATTCTTTTTAAGTTTTATTTACTTATCTTATCATTTATTTTTGATATTTATTTATTTATTTTAAATGTATTTATTCATGCGTTTATTTATTTTTTATATTTATTTATTCCCACATGTATTTATTTATTTCCAGATTTATTTATTAAATTATTTATTTTTACTTTTCCGTGTGCAGCATGGAAATGAGGGAGGCGGTCCTTGCAGAGCTCCGGTGAATCATTGGTTGAGAGAGCTCAGGCAGAAGCGTCAGATCAAACGAGATCGGAGTTTGTGGGATCAACTGCAGAGTTGCAAGATATTTTCACAGATTCACATTATTATGTCGAATTACACAGAGAAAATCGTGACTCCCAAAAGCATTGTGAGCCTAAATGCAATCGTAAACCAGTTGCACCAAAGAACCTAGTTAGACCTACGGTCTACTCAGGCTCACAATGCTTTTTGGAATCACGGCCCACTGGCAGTTGACGTCTATATGATCTCTCCTTACCTAACTCAGCCCGTGCCTCTCTCTCTGGGCCTCGCTGGTCTCCCTTTGCGGAACACCATGCTGGATGTCTCCATTTTATTGGGGGAAGTCGTGGCCTAATGGTTAGAGAGTCGGACTCGTAACCCAAAGGGTGTGGGTTCGAGTCTCGTACCGGCAGGGATTGTAGGTGGGGGGAGGCTCTCTCCCACCCTCAATACCACGACTGAGGTGCCCTTGAGCAAGGCACCGAACCCCCAACTGCTCCCCGGGCGCCGCAGCAAAAAAAATG
>NW_015551122.1:562100-574759 GCF_001515605.1 Sinocyclocheilus anshuiensis
AAATAAATAACAGGAAAATAAAGAAATAAACGACTTGATAAAAACAAATATAGTTCATTTGTAATCAAATTTAATCCTGAATTTATTTTTATGACCTTTTTCCTATATGTATTATTTTCTGTATTTATTTTTACATTTATTTTTATTCTTTTTAAGTTTTATTTACTTATCTTATCATTTTTTTATATTTATTTATTTATTTATGTATTTATTTATTTTAAATGTATTTATTCATGCGTTTATTTATTTTTTATATTTATTTATTCCCACATGTATTTATTTATTTCCAGATTTATTTATTAAATTATTTATTTTTACTTTTCCGTGTGCAGCATGGAAATGAGGGAGGCGGTCCTTGCAGAGCTCCGGTGAATCATTGGTTGAGAGAGCTCAGGCAGAAGCGTCAGATCAAACGAGATCGGAGTTTGTGGGATCAACTGCAGAGTTGCAAGATATTTTCACAGATTCACATTATTATGTCGAATTACACAGAGAAAATCGTGACTCCCAAAAGCATTGTGAGCCTAAATGCAATCCTAAACCAGTTGCACCAAAGGACCTAGTTAGACCTAAATACTCAGGCTCACAATGAGGATAAGTAGGTGAATTCAGTCGCTATAAAATAATTCGACATAATGTGAATCTGTGAAAATATCTTGTAACTCTACAGTTGATCACACAAACTCTGATCTCTATCGTTTGTTTGATCTGACCTTCTGCGTGAGCTCTCAACCAATGATTCACCGGAGCTCCGCAAGGACCGCCTCCCTCATTTGCACACGGAAAAGTAAGAAGAAATAAATGAATAAATAAATCTGGAAATAAATACACGTGGGAATAAAAAATAATAAATACATACATAAATAAATTAAATTAAAACAAATGCAAAAAGAAATACATAAAATAATATAATACATAAAGGGAAATTACAAATGAACTATATTTGTTTTTATCAAGCCATTTATTCCTTTATTTATGTTCCGGTCATTTTATTTATTTATTTATCTATATATTTATTCGTTTTTAATTTCTGCAGGTTTGGTCCTCCATAGGCATTTGCTACTACATGTCACACCCTTGGAATGTACTATACAGGTATAAAAAGCACACAAATGTTTGCCAACGCATCAGTAATCAGGGGGTGATAGATTTTTTTTTTTGGTTTCACTTTATTTTGATGGTCCCTTTAACACATTCTGTTGACTATAAGTAACGTTGCACCTACATATCTTATTAGTAGACTGGTAGGGTTAGGGTTAGATTAAGTTGTCATGTACTTGCAAAGTTACTTGTAGTCAGTAGAATGTCTGTTAGGAGACCATCACAATAAAGAGTTAGCAGATATTAAGCACACAGTCTACTAATACTCTAATGAGAGTTAGTTGACATGTAGGTGCAATGTTACTTATTGTCAACATAATGTTCAAAAGGGACCATCAAAATAAAGTGTTACCCAGTTAATAACCCATGTAGTAGACCAACACTACATCAACACTGAATCAATGTTAGTGCTATAGTCAGTAGAATGTCTGTTGAGAGACCATGACAATACAGAGTTAGCAGATATAAGCAGAAGGTCTACTAATACAGATAGGTGCAACATTACTTATTGTCAACAGAATGCTCAAAAGGGACCATCAAAATAAAGTGTTACCTATTATCATTATCATTATTGTTATTATTATTATTATTATTTCCCCCCAAAATGTCTGTTTCCATTGTTTTTCTTTATACAGATCACTTGTGTATACATTTTCTATATGGACTCTGTTGTAAGATATCAACATTAAAGAGAAAATTAGTCTATGTACATAAATCCACAACACAATAGACATGTAAAAAAAAAAAAAAAAAAAAAATTAGATGAACTTTTATACAGATCACTTGTGTATACATTTTCTATATGGACTCTGTTGTAAGATATCAACATTAAAGAGAAAATTAGTCTATGTACATAAATCCACAACACAATAGACATGTAAAAAAAAAAAAAAAAAAAAAACTTAGATGACATCTAGATTTGGTGATCTGTTTATATATGATCAATATCAAGTATATTTGCTTCATATGCCATATGGTGTCTAGTGTTTGTAACCCCCTTATGCTCGTAGCACAATCCACCATCATGAAATGTCTCTAAATCAACATAATGAAGGTCTTTAAAATGTATGCAAACGTCTCACCATTACTTAGAATCTGACAAGAGAAGAGTTGATTTTAAAAAGACTAATCAAGAGCCCCGGTTTATCATATCGCTCTACTGCAGATAGCCCATGGTTGTGTAAAAAGGTATAATTACTGCCTTACAATTAAAGCCTGATAGTGTTTCCTCTCCTGTGAATGCACCCCTAAATACACACTTTGAAGTTATAATGATGGTTCCCATGAGTGAGGAAATTCTTTCCGGCTATTGCAATTATCGTTAGAACCTCCATGGATCATTGTTCTTTAGTGAAAGAGAGGAATCCAATGACAGCCCTCCATTACATCTCCAAGAGCTATGCTTTACTCAGTAATCATCAGCGCTCTTGACCCGGGGTTATTTTTGTATAAAACCTTAATGCTAAACTAAGAAAAGGGACTTTTTTAATTACCCAAGCAATAAATGGCTCATTAAAAAGTAATAATCAAAATAACATTGTCTGTTTTCCCTCTGCACATGAAAACATTGGTGTGTATGAAATTAGTCTTCTGCGTCTCAGTGTGGCTCCAGTGGACCTGAAGGTTTTGACTTACCAAATGAGGTTTCTTGAGTTCATTTGGCTATAGATACTGTAACCTTTCAGTAGCTTCTGATTACATGTGGAAATGAGTGATTTACCAGCTAAAACATGTTCACTAGTAATGGAACGGATGGCCTACTGTGAGGAGTTGACTAAAACGCTTAAATGTTTCAAAATAATGAACATGACTGTGTTATAACAGCTGCTTTTCATTTGCTCATCAACATTAACACTTTTTCACCTGTGGTTTTTCTTATTTCGGCTGCGAAAGGTTACGTCAACTCTCTCTAGCACTACACCGTTAAAAGTAATAGCTGTTCCTCTACAAAATATTGGCTTGATTTATCTATTATATTTCTAATGTAAAGATTTAGCTGCTTTTATTGCTGTACCACTGGTCACTTTATACTGATGCAGATGTCAATTGCTTCTGCTGTAATAACAAAAACAGTGCCTACTGACATGAGAATTTATATAACCAAGTAAATGAAGCCCTCTCCAGTCTGCCAAAGTGGTCTGATTCTTAGACTAAACTAACGCATTTAGATATTCTGCTTCAGTGCTGGGGGAATACTGACTCCAGGCAACCTGCATTGCCTTAATATAAAACTGTACATATGGCAATCATGTTTCAAACATCAAACCTTTCTTTCCTGTCTCCTGATGTAAAAAAAAATAAATAAAAATGTTTGTTTGAAGATCTTGTTGGATTTTTTTTTTTTTTTTTTTCCGAGTCGTCAAAATAGTGCTCAATTCATAAACACAAAACGAGCTGAACTGAACAAAGAATTCCCTTTCAAAAAGATTTACAGAATGAAAAATGATGCTGAAGACATAAGAAAACGTTTAAATTGATTAAAACATATTCCCAAGAACATATGTTTTGTTTGAAACATTTTGATTAGAGAGAGGATAAAAAGAAACACATGTATTTTTGAATAAGTTGCCAGGTTTTCAATTTAGATGTTAATGCATATGCACCAAGGGGCAAAAATAGCAACATCTGCTTAAATCAAAGTAATATTATATACATTTAAAATCATTAAAATTTAAAATATATTCACTAAATTGCAATATTGGGATCAACATTTAAATGATTGTTATCTTTGTGTTAAGGGAAAAATATTCAACTCAGTATTCAAAGAGAAGTGCATAGTAGAAATGATGCAGAATATGCCCGAATACAGAACATTTGCAGACTGCCTGCATACTTGCATTCTCTCTAGCCTTTCTCATGGAAAACAAACAAAGAAACAAAACTTTCTTTCACTATTTCTTTGTTAAGCCACCATTTTCCTCCCATTGGCCATTTTTATGCTATTCCACAGTAGTGTTGCTTTCGTCAACGAAAATTATGACTAAATATCGTCGACGAAAACCAAACAAAGTTATGTCTGACACAGAGAAAGGGACCGATGGCCGGCTTTGAACTTTGCTGCCGTACCATGGGTGCCTGAAAATAGTCTCCAGCTAGGTAACTTCCAATAAGCCTATTTTCAGGCGCTGCGTAATATCATTGCGCCTGCTGCAATCAGTAATGTATTTCGTTAGATTACTCAGGTTTAGTAACTTAATCTAAATACTTTAGAATACTTTGAAATACTTAAGCTGTACACAAAGGAACATATTAATGCCTTGTTTTTATGTTTTCTCTAAATAAAAGTGACATCTACCAGTCATACGATTTGCGTTTTCCTTGCATTTTATTTTTAACAACATCAGTGTTCCACAGCATTTCTATGAACAACAAAAAATGTTGTGTCATTTAAATCTACCAATCAATATAAATTCAATTTGAATACAATGAATGGGATTCTGTGATGTTTCATGCTGCATTCGAAAGCTTCAAAACGAATCCAAACACTCCAAACATATCATAAAAGTAGCCAAAACAACTGGCAGTTCTCAGTTATACAATAGATCTGTTTAATGAATGGACCAAACTTTAAGTGATTACTTCACTGATAATCCTCTCTATGGAGAAGCGATCGGCACATAAGAATTGCGGAGTCAAAATTGACAGGGCTCGTTTCCCAAAGCAACTACGGTCGCAAGTAACTTAATGTCGTTAGAGTTCAGTGTAATTTACCAAACACAGTTCGCTAAGTATGCTTTTGGGAAACACACCCCACATCTATCCAGTTTAATGAGAACCATTCACACTGGTTTCGTTAAACAAAATAAATGATTAATTTAAAATATTGAATCAAAAGAATCATCTGTGCTGAGATGTTACATCCTTTTTCAGATTTATAAGTAAAATAGTCTTTGTATTTCCAAGAGAGAAATGCATTACGTGAATGGCTTTCTGTTGTGTCATCCATTTTTGTGTCGTGATGATGAGCGTAGGCACTCTCACTACGAGTTGCTAAATGAACAGGCTTTTTTTTTTCACATTTTTTTTTCAACGGTAGAATCAGTTGCCTTATTTGTTAAAATCCCCAAACTGTTTACTTAAATATTAAATTAAGAAATTACATTAAAATTCAAAGTAATCACTTTGGTTATCTAAAATACTTTTCGGATGTAACTGTAATTTGATTACCACCTATTTAAAGTGTAATTATAACGAAATACAGTTACTCATATTTTGTATTTACGTAATGCCGTTATATGTATTTCGTTACTCCCCAGCCCTGGCTAAGCTACAGCTAAAAGTGCTACCACCAGACCCGGAGATCGGCTGAATGGATTAGAAAACGGTAAAACTCAACTGTTTAACTCTAGGGGAGTTGGAAAATGAGCCTATTTTCAAAAATAGTGGAGTGTTCCTTTAAGGCAGCTGAAAATGTATTTCATGTGTATTGATTTTGCGATATTTCAGATGATCCTATTTAACCTCTCAGTAGCATGGGAATGAGCAATCTACCAGCTAAAACATGCTCACTAGTAATGAACGACCTATTGTGCAGAAGTAAACTAAAGTGATTGTTTCGAAACAATAAACATGAATCTTGAATCTCAATAACACAAACACTTGTGGCTTATACCTCTTGGTTCTACACCATTAAAAGCAATAGCTGATCTTCTACAAAACACAATTTTGGCTTGATTTACCCATTACATTTCTAATACAACAGTTTTAGCTGCTTTTATCCCTGGCCACTTTATTCCATGGCCAATGCAGATGTTAATTGCTTCTGCTGCAATAACAAGAACAGTACCTACTGACATGAAAATTGATATAACCAAATCAATGAGGCACTCGCCAGTCTGCCAAAGTCTGATGCCAGACTAGATTAATGCATTGAGAGTCAGCTTCAATCCTGCGGGAATAAAGTTATACTGACTTCACAGGCAGCCTGCATTGCATTACAGCTCTTTTTCTCAGTTGCTAAGACACTAAAAACTACAAACGTTGTTTAAGCCAAAATCCAACATTCTATACAAAATAGAATAAACTTTGCCTTCTACAAAGTCAGAGATGAATTTGCACCATTATATTGTAGAGCTGATTGGATGCACACCCTTTGATGTCAACAACAAAATATATGGTGAGGGTTTTCACTTCCATGTTAATTTTGATGAGAAAAAAATGATGAGAGAATTTCAGAAATATCCGCATTATGGTTCAGAAGATGAATGAACATCTTGCGGGTTTGAAAGGACACAAGGCTGAGTATTTGATCCCCTCCCTCCCCCAGCACCTAATTTTTGCGTTGCGACCAGTTGAGAACCACTGATCTATGTAATGAAAAACTGTATATATTCTCATGGCACAATTAGCCTCGAGATTTCCCTTGCTGGGTTTGGCCTGCAGTGATCTTTGTGGGTTTGTGGAATGTTTCAGCTCCGGGAGTGTTTGGAAATTCATGAAAAACAAAAAAAAGTATGATGGCAAAATGTAAACTTTAATTGCATTGTCAATTTGCTTAGTACATTTTATTGAGAGTGTAAGAGTGGAAACTTCACTTTGGTTCTGATTGTATAGAGGAGGAAGAATTAGAAGAGAAGTCATAGTGAGGTTACATAGAGGTTAAACAACAGTTGCCCATGCGTGATGGTGGAGTAGTTTTCCACTCATCTCTCTCTCAATTCTAATTCAGATAGTATGCTCTCCTTAAATGTAATTTTTCAAACATCTTGGCACCTCTTGACCTATTGTACAGCATGGCATGGAATACAAAGCCATTATAGTTATTGCATTTCAACGTTTATAATCCATGCTGAGCTTCAGCCCTCTGTCCTCCGGTTTACCAAAAGAAGACTCATGATGTTAGAAGGATGTATGCAAACCTAAAGCAAAAGCCTTTTTAATATATTCTTCCATGCCCTTGAATTTGAGGTCAGATGAAGACCTCATCTTCGCCTTAGTCAAGTTCTACTGAATAATTTGTGGGACATTTCCAAGCTCTGTCAAGAGGTCAGTGATCAGCATGGCCCTTACATTACACATCCACAATTCATTTGACTGGCAGGGAATTTGTATCATTAGTAGTATGATAGAAAGAATTGAGTGGATAGAAGTACGATAGAAAGTAGTACGACAGAAAGTAGTAATAGCATTGAGAGCTGACCGTTAAACAACACATATCCACACCTCTGTTTCCTCATTGGCTTTCATCAGTTGCTCATGATTACTGTAGATAATGTGACTTGATTGTGTTAGCGAGATAATATAGATTTAATAACTCGTCTAGATCTAATGCAGCAGATGCAAAATCAGTATTAGCTCTATGTTCCGTGTTGCAATAGCCATAAATTCATCAAAATTTCCAAAATATCAGTCTTTTAAGATTTCTCGGCAGGTTGTTTTGAACCAATGAGCCAATAAAAAATATTTATCTTAAAAAAGATGTTCTTTTAAGTTAAACTTTTAGAAATGGTAAGGCATGTTTGAAAGTGTGTTTGTTTATTTATGCAAATTTTATTTCCCTTTCAACATTTTATTCATTTAAAATCCTTTATATTCCTAATAGAACTATTTTTCTGTCGGTTACTTGGTTAAATTATATGTTTAATGTTTTTAATTTTCCCATTTGCTCTCTCTATTTTTAATTGTAAACTTATTTGTAAATTACAGTTTGTTCATTGCCTGGCATAAAGTGGATGGCCATCAATAAACAGAAACTTTATGAGAAATCCCAAGTTACACAATGTAAAATGAAGATGTTGTAGTACATTTATCGGATTACTGTAACAATAATTCTCCACTTAATACCAAATATACACCTAAAAATACATGGATGGAAAGTAGAAGGTCCAAGATTACTTATTTCAGCTGTTAGAAAAAGCTTTGCCTGTGATGAAAAAGATGAAAGAAAAATTCTTTCTTCTCTGTCTTGTTAAATCTTCCTCATCTCACACACAAGCGTAGACATCTTTTCAAGCATTCTGTTTGGGCAACCATAAAATAGCAAAGGACACAGATGATACAGAAATATCCTGATGCAAGACTGCTCCATTTTGAACTGTGGGAAACCGTCTCAGCGTCAATTCTCATAGCTGATTACAGTTTCATTACAGTTGACTTACGCTGTGACATGTAGTGCTATGGGTTCAGATGTTTGTCAGGTATGTTCAGAAAAAGTCTTCATAGCCTTGCTCTTCCTTTCTGACCACCATAAAATAGTTGACATCAGGGGTCACCCATTCTCTTTCTTGTTTCGCTACATCTGCCCTCGGTAAAATACTTTAAACCTTCACAAATACAATGACGACGAGTAAAAAAATAAAAAAATAAAAATATTTTTTAGCAGTTAGAAAGAACAGCATTTATTCAAAGTAGAAATCTTTTGTAACAATTTAAATCTTTACTATCACGTTTTTAATCAGTTTACCATATCCTTGCTGAAAAAAAAAAGTGTTAAAGGGATCATATGATGCGATTTCAATTTTTCCTTTCTCTTTGGAGTGTTACAAGCTCTTGGTGCATAAAGAAGATCTGTAAAGTTGCAAAGACTAAAGGTGGTTGCCGCAAGCCCGCCGGCCACGCTGTTCTCAAGCCCGCCACCTCTGCTCACTCAAGGCTGCCGTGTGTGACGCTGTGTTTCGTTTGTGAAAGCGAAACTACTTTGTGTGGCCTTCCAAAAGAGGACACGACTAGAAATCAGTGGTTAAGTTGTTGGTTTTTTTTACCTTAAACCGCATAAACACATTTCATTACACCAAATACACAAAATAATGTTCTTTTTAGCAACATCATATGACCCCTTTAAAGTATATTAAAAGAGAAAGCTGTTATTGTACATTGTTAAAATAGTTCACAATATTAATGTTTTTAATGCATTTTTGATAAAATAAATGCACCCTTGATGAGCATAAGAGACTTACTGATCCCAAACTTTTGAGCGGTAGTGTATAGTTATAGACATAGTAGTTATACCACACACACACACGTATGTGAAGTATTAGTGGGTCTTATTGCTGACACCTTACCCACTTAAGGCATTTAATACTTAAAACAAACTGACACATTTAGACGTTATATGATGAATAAAGAGGTAAAGTTTCAAAATTTAAGATGAAATATGTTTATTTAAAAAAATAAAAAAAAACCTAGAAAACTGAGATTTTTTTTTTAGTCGACCAAAAGCAGACGATGCACAGACCTCTCTAGCAGCAACAGAAGCACACAATGAAGTGCCTCTCTCTTTCGAGACTTTGCAGACTTGCACATGCAAATAAAATATGGCAATAACTGTCCGCAGCCATGATAATTGCAGTCAATTTGCCAATGAACAGATCTGAGGGTGAATGGAGGCGGCATTATCAGCAGAGGAGCAGCTTCTTATTGTAACAGTGAGTCGTGGAGTTTAGGGAGACTAATGGAGGAGTGCTGAGACAACAGAAGGATTACTGAGCACTGCTCCGCCAGCACCAAGGACATTTGCCAATAACAACTTTATCAGCCTTCTGCATGTGCCCAGGGTGCTGGCACTCTGCTCTTAGCAAATATCGCAAAATAAGAAGGTCGGCTTTCTTGCTCTGAAGTTTCAGCATCCATTTGTTTAGAATAAATAGGTGTTTATGAATGCAGACCACTGAGGCAGCAGAGCAATATTTTGATTGTTTATTGATGACAGGTCAGTTTCTCCTGGATTTTAATAATAATAATAATAAATGTACAGTAAATATGTATGTACATATGCACATTGTAAAAAGTAGTCACTTGCAATTGTTAAGTTAAACAGCTATTTCTACCTGATCTTTCTGAAGTTTTGTTGGTGTAACCTAATATATTTAGGTTTATTCAGTAATGTTAAATAATATTTTTTATTTGAATAAAATCAGTTAATTTAGATGTGACCAGAAAAAGCATTTTTTAGGTTACCATATTTGTAATTGTATGTTTTATCTCGCCCCTTTAGATATAAAACACAATATATATTAAATTCAGACAATATATTTCTTTCAGCCATGCTTTTTACAGCATATATTTACAGTTTAAAAATGTATTTATTTATTTATTTTACATTTTTATTTGTAAAATGTATTTATTTATTTTTTTGTGGGCAGTAATAAAATACTTTTACCGTGAGACAGAGCAGAAGGATCATGAAATGTAGTTTGCTAATGGTAGGGCAGTGACGTTTCTACTTTTTAACTGCTGTGAAAAACCAGGTCATGCCTTGGTTGAACAAACATTAGCACTAGACAAATCTTCAATCTAGAAGTAATATCGACAGTGGAACTTCCTGAAAAAAAAAATATCACTTTGGTTGCTTAAATGTCCTTTCAATTACTCCTGTTCAGCTAATGTTTGATGCTGGTGGCTTGCGTTATTTCAAGACTGTCGGCTTAATTTTCCTGTTCAGTGAATATCCTTGATCAAGGTTCAGAGAGGAAGGGAGGGAATGAGAGAGAGATTGTTTTTGGGGCAGGCTAAGCCAGCTAAAAATGTCAGTTTATATCTTTTGTTGCCTTCTTTTTATCCCATTAGCACTAATGAGCCTGTTGGTCTCAGAGCAATGTGCCATTCGTGGCTTTTAAGGAACTGTTACCGCTGTATATTGTGACAAAGTCTTAGATTTTCCTGAGTGCTTTTAATTGAAGGCCGAATCTGCTCCCAGTTGTTCTCATTTTGCATTTATTTATGCAGTTAATGGTTGACTAGTTTTATAACCTTATTTCTCTCCTTAATGAATCTCACTATCTATAAAGCTGAAGAGTGGAGAGTCCACTGGTGTGGACCAGCCAGCAGTTTAATTAAGTAAACCATCCTTTTCTTTTCTTCAAGCTGATCTTTAAAGACAACATGATATAAAAATAGAACCTACAGGTGCATCTCAATAAATTAGAATGTCGTGGAAAAGTTAATTTATTTCAGTAATTCAACTCAAATTGTGAAACTCGTGTATTAAATAAATTCAATGCACACAGACTGAAGTAGTTTAAGTCTTTGGTTCTTTTAATTGTGATGATTTTGGCTCACATTTAAAGAAGATTCCTTTACTAAATGCTAATTGCGTTAGTTCAGTTTCACTACAGGCTTGGCTGCATGGCACAACATGCAAATATACATTAGACACATCAGAGAAAAAGCAAGCCCATAAATGATGGCAGACTATTATGTGTAATTATACAGACAGCAAACATTAATCTAATGACGTCTCCCACTGATTCCCCACAGTAGCTTCGCTAGTAAGTGTGAAACTGTGTGGTTTGACGGAATACAAGAATCAGTCTATCAAATGTCGCAGACACTGACCTAAACAGTCAGAAAAACATCCTAATTATTCCTATTCCCCCCGTAGCCCCTCATCATGCTAATTGTGATGATGCGTCCTCTGGAAATCTGCCTGTAGCGTCAACACACTGACATCACTGGCCTACAGCTGTTTTTACGGGCTCAGGAAAAGAGTGCTTCTTGAAAATTAGCAGTTTAATTGATTCATTTAATTGAACTAATGATTAATTTGTTCGCTCAAATGAAGCTTCATGCATGATTAATCTAAGTGTTTGTTTCTGGTTCCAAGTGATTTTTAAATATTAAAAACTCCAATTTACTTTTGGAGTCTGACATATTTCTGAGTGGAAAAAGGTTCTGGAAGGAAAAAAAAAAAAGCTCAGTAGTGACCTCCCTCTCTCATGATGCATTGCAAATACATCAAAAAGTAAGCCTTCCTATACTTTCAGATTACTTGTGTATTCGTACAGGAATGATAATAATGTTGTCACACTTTATTTTAAGGACTAATTCTCACTAATATCTAGCTATTAACTGTGATATTTGAAACTCTTAAATTGCTGCTTAAATCTAAAATATGATCATGAAGAATAAGGCATTAATATGCACTTTATAAGTCCTAATAAACAGCCAATATGCCAGTAATATTCATGGTAATAAGCAACTAGTTAATATTGAGAATTTGTCCTTAAAATAAAGTTTTACGAATAATACAAACAATACATACACACACCACACACACACACACACACACACACACACATATATATATATATATATATACACACACACACACACACAAAACACCAAAAACATGCATTAAAAGGTAAACAGACTTTAAAGTTGAGAATTTTTTATTTTTATTTTTTAAAAAGGGAGTACTATCTGAGAAAGTGTACCATATTTAAAGTTTTCATTCGATTTCTCCATCTCAGTTGACATGAGCAGAGTGCTAGTCCCTCTGACGTGCCTGAGGGAATACCTGACATTACAATAATTCAGTTTTTCGCAGGTTCATGTCTAATATGTGAGGAGTGCCCTTTTCGCTTAAATAAAGGTCTGCTCTCTAAATCCACTTCCTTTTCATTTTCATGTTAATATGTGAAGATATCAACTAAATTAAAGCTGCCCCCACATACGCATGTACATGTTCTATATTTACTAAGACATATTAAAATCACCTCCGACTGCTGAATCGATGATTTGAATATATCAAGTAGAAAATAAATGGCTTTCTCAACCTCCTGTCTGGATAAGACTCTTTGTGTGTGTGTGTGTGTGTGTGTGTGTGTGTGTGTGTGTGTGTG
>NW_015551122.1:575260-578975 GCF_001515605.1 Sinocyclocheilus anshuiensis
TGTGTGTGTGTGTCCTTTATACTTTTTTTCTTCCCAAAAAGCCCCTGATTAATTGCTTAGTGCCTTGCTTTTTGTGCTGAGATACCAAAGAGGAATTTATCTAACGTGCTTGAAATTCTTACCCCATTTTCAGTTGCCATAGAAACCATAGGAAAGGTCAGGCACTGTTACTCCCTTTTTCTAATATGGATAGAAACACTGATGAAAAATTGAAAACCATACTGTTAAATAAATGCGAGTTGTGTTGTTTTTGTCCTCTGTTCTCATAATCCACACTGCCAATTGGTTGAAGAATGAATCACCTGTGTTTATGTGATATTTAATGTGCAATGCAGTTACAATATGCGGCGAGGCATGTGTGTGTGGGGGCTGTATTTGTTGGCACAACTTGTTTCTAAACATTTGAACAGCAGCCTTTAAAGGTTCAGAACATGAAGAAAATGCACAGAACTGGTGAAAGAATTAAATTCAGTGGCCAGTGTGCCAAAAGCAAAATAACTATGATAAATAGTTTGAATCCATCATTCCACGACAGGCTTTGATGTTTCCACAGTCATGGTGAAAGCTACCAGGGAGATTCAATTAGATCACCATTTTCATCCATATTCCCCATGAAAAGCTCAGTGCCGGGCTGCAAAATTGCAGTTACATCTCCCTGGAGCCGCCGTTATTGTATTATTTTCCAGGGCTGCTCTGATCATCTGTGCAAAGTGGGTGTCTTCCGTCGATCTGAGTGTCCTTTAATGACAAACCT
The DNA here is from genome assembly GCF_001515605.1 of Sinocyclocheilus anshuiensis. Classification (NCBI taxonomy): domain Eukaryota; kingdom Metazoa; phylum Chordata; class Actinopteri; order Cypriniformes; family Cyprinidae; genus Sinocyclocheilus; species Sinocyclocheilus anshuiensis. The sequence goes on from NW_015551122.1 coordinate 576,015, forward strand.
GCCTAAGAGAGAGAGGCATTGTGGATAAACCAAACTCACGTCTTCACATTCCAGTCTCATTTCTCATTATAGCACATGACTTGTGCAGCATAGGAGAGCTCTCTGTGAGGGAGTTGAAAAGGATGTTGATGAACCACTTCATTTCTGCTGGCTCTTTGCCAGATCTGATTATTCTGATAGCGGTTGTTAATCAGAAGGGGAAACATGCATGAGGAGGAGACGGGAAATCTTGGTTGCATGGCTATTTCAGTGTGTGTGCTACCACTGGGAGTCAGTCTTCACAACATGCCACAGGACATTATTTCATGCATCGCTGCAGTCCCTTGAAACCAATTTAGAGCCATAATTCTGTTGCAGAGGCATACTTACATCAAAAGACTCTGTTCTCGCTCTCTTGATATTTTACTCACCATTTCCAGAGTCCCGCTCAAAGTCGTTATTCCACTTTCTGTGATGCCACAGAACTGATTGCATCTTGCGCCACAATGCTGCTTGAACAAACATTTGAGAAACAAGTCTCATTATGTTGGTTTGTCAATAGATTATCAAAAATATAATCAAATTAATGATAGGCTGATATGATGTGATATGCATGACATGCTGATCAATTCATTGAATTAATCTCAGTTAATCACAGTATTTGCCGGGATAAAGCCCCAGTTTCAGAGACATTATCTACTGTGGCAGAGGAGAAAATTCAATGGATACAAGAAAGTTCTGTTAGAAGGTTTTTTTTTTTTTGTATGCAAAGTGTGGTTCTAATTTTTTCAAGCTAAGCCTGATTCAGACTGTAATTGTTTCTCATGGGGACGTAAGCTGTTTTCAACAAAAGTTTAGTCTGGGATTTTATTGCCGTCCGAATCCAGAATGTCAAAGTTTTTCTCCCATCACCCCCATAAAAAAATCCCCGGCTGAATTACCTACTGTTTTTGGACAAACACCAAGGTCGTGTGGTAAGTATTTACAATAACAATATTTCATAACTGCTCCACCACAGCGAGTGGGAGCTGTTAAGACCAAAAAGAAGAGAGAGATGGAAAGCATGTAAACATTTGAAATGGGTCATTATTATGGCAGCGACAGGTATGCAATACAATTTTTAAAAATGTTATTATATACATAAAAATATAAACCAAGCAGCTTTATGTTTACCTTATGTAAATAAGAGGTTGCAATAAGTTACTTCTGCTAATCTCCACATTTTTAATGACATCCATCAATTTAAGGGATAAAATGCAAGACAGAAAACCATTTCAACTATAGCATGTTAGAGTCTGATTTTTAAACAGGAGATTTAATAATCAAATAATAAATAGGATATTATTAAATATCAATTTATTCTCATTATTCCAAGCATATGACATTTTATTTACAGCAGACAGCCATGTGACTGGCCACATGAGCAGCTTGTTCCCGGGTTCGTAGGACCACTGTGAACAAATCGCCAACCGAATCCATGAGGTTTATCACTGAGGTGCCATGGGAATTTATTTTTACAGACGTCCACATGAGAAACAATTACCGTCCGAATAGGGTTCTATGCTTATTAGCAAAACGTGCCTGTGGAGATATTTTGCAACACTTTTACATTTAAATGTCCAGTGAGTGGAGCTAAAAGTGTGTTTAGTTAAATGCAAAACAGATGAATGTGAATATGGCTGTTTCATTATGTTGGTTGTTGTACATACCAGTTCAGAAATTAAATGTCCGGTGAGTGGCACTGAAAGATTAGTGCTCCACTGCATTTGAAAATAACATACTATCCACGCTAAACCCTACCCTAAACCTAACCAACAGTGTTAAGAAAAGCAAACAGATAAAACACATTTGCTGAGGCAACCATGCCTTTTTATAGTTATATATTATACATTTTATATTATACAAGTCTTTGAGCTCTTTTATCGTGACTCGTGTTTCATAGCACTTAGTCGAATGCGCCACATCCCAAGTGCAGTGCTGTACCAGGTGGGCTACCGAGCAAGTTTACTATTTCAGAAAAGCCAAACATATGGAGCTAGTTATGTGATATAGTTTTTGGAGCTACAAAAATATAGGTAGACCCATGTTTTTTCCAATGAGCCTATGCAACTTTTCATGCCATAAACTTAACTTTCTGTACAATTTTAAATCTTCACTTCATAAAAATTCAAATTATAATTTAATTCATAGTTCGTTTGTTTGTTTGTTTTGTTTTGCCATGGTACAACCCTGGATAAAAAAAAATGGAAAACTCCATTTAAATTTATCATAACTGTAGTATATTCCAAGTCTTTAGAAGCCATATGATAGAAAAGACTGTAGGTTTAGGGGGTTATTAGTAGGGATTAAGGGCTCAAAACTATAATTATAGAAATAAAAACAATCAAAAAAAAAAAAAAGATTCTAAAGCTGCACATATGTAAATACAGAGTTCTGGCATGAAACTCTAGATGGCGCAGTTCGATAGGTCTAACTCAATCTGAACTAATGACATCATTATCACATGGCATAGCTGATTGGTTCTCTCCTGTATCGGTAGCCAATGAGCTCGCTGCTTAACATTCAAATATATGACTAGTGCTTGCCGTAGCAGTTGCAGCTTGCTTCAGAACAGCGAAATCATCATCTAAGATAAGTGAATGCTCTTATAATCTATATCGCTGTGTGTATTGTGTGGTCTGCCTAATTGAATTAAAAAATGAGCAACCACAATCAAGTTTAAACTAAGTGTCTTGTTAGCAGTTTGCATTGTATGCAGGAGCGAATATTAAGCTTATTAGCAGCAGCATTTAGCATCTGTGTTTATACAGCTGGAGCAAAACGCAGTTTAGAGCATATGTAATTGCTCTGAGGACACGCCGATAGTAACAGACATGAAAAAGGTTAAATGAAATAAGCATTCTTGTGTATGCATTTCAGCGGGGTTCGCCATATACATCGGCGATTATCCCAGTGTTCACGTTCGTTATTTCTAAGGTGGTT
>NW_015551122.1:579098-581208 GCF_001515605.1 Sinocyclocheilus anshuiensis
TTATTTCTAAGGTCGATGTTTTCATTGTGATGAGTGTGTGGTTGATTTCAGCTGCACGCAGCGTCAGAAGCACGCGCTTATCGCAGTCATATCAATGACAGTGTTGCGGGAGACCCTGAAGATCACTATCTATGGCTGCTGTAACAGTTAGTTCCGAGTGAAATGCATTATGGGTAGTGTAGTTCGGAGAAATGTGCTCGTGCGACGTGTGCTCGCAGTGCTGTGTAATTCAGAAAACGGAGAAAGAACATTTATATTCTGCTTTTATTTCAGTTCATTTAGGTCAGTCCACCCAGAGGTTTTTGTGCACTGTAACTTTGACAACTTATCTGCACGAGAGAGTAAAATGGCATGCATCGGCTAACTTTGTCCGTCTCATCATTGCATGAACATGAATTAACAAGCTGTTACGCTGCCACTGGGACTGATGAAGTGGAGAAAGTAACAGCAGTTATCAAATGACTAAATTATGATATTTGCTCTGGTGGGTGCTGAGGTCTTATCTATCGGATTGCAACGTATATCCATTTTGTTAATTAAACATTACACATAGTGTGTGTCTAATTAGAGTAAAGCCAGTCGGTGTGGTAGCCCAGGCTCACATAGTCATAGCACACTATTGTTAAGCCAGTTAGAGTGGTAGCCAAGGCTCACATAGCCAAAGACCACTATTGTTAAGCCAGTCGGCGTGGTAGCAAAGGCTCACATAGTCATAGGCCACTAGCATTAAGCCGGTCGGCGTGGTAGCCCAGGCAAACATAGATAGTAATACATGCGGTTCACATAGCTCCTCGGAGCAGCAGCAGTGCATATGTCTTGACGATAGACCTGCTTGTTGGGGGTTGTTTTGTTCTTGTTTTGGCTTGTATTGTCCCTTCTATGTCTCCTGCTTTGTGGGGGGCTGTTTCGTGTATGTTATATTTGCAGCAGCAATATTTCTTACATGCTCACAGCAGCATGTTGTGGATGTATTGGCAGTAGGCCAGTCGGCGTGGTAGCAAAGGCTCACATAGTCATAGGCCACTAGCATTAAGCCGGTCGGCGTGGTAGCCCAGGCAAACATAGATAGTAATACATGCGGTTCACATAGCTCCTCGGAGCAGCAGCAGTGCATATGTCTTGACGATAGACCTGCTTGTTGGGGGTTGTTTTGTTCTTGTTTTGGCTTGTATTGTCCCTTCTATGTCTCCTGCTTTGTGGGGGGTTATTTCATTATTTCTTACATGCTCAGAGCAGCAGCAGCAGTGTAGCAGACAGAGGCGGACAGTAACTAAGTACATTTACTTGAGTATTATTTTTTCTGGGAACTTATGACTTTAACTTCACTATATTTGAAAGACAAATATTGTACTTTTCACTCCACTACATTTCTATCAAGGTCCTCGAAGTAGGAAGTCGTTACTATGTAGCAGCTTTGAAAGTCAGTAGGTGATTTTTTTCTTCTCTAAAACGTGACTTTCTTTTTTTCAGACAGTTTATCAGTAATCACTCTTGTAGGGATATATATATATATATATATAAAAACTTCACAAGACGTTTCGGTGTCTATCCAAACACCTTCATCAGTTGTTAAAACAGGAAGTAACTCTGGCAAATATATCCACAAAAGTCACATGATCAACAGACAGAATGTGTGACACATGCCAGAGTAAATGGTGTTACTGCTCATGATGGTGCCCCTCCTACTCTCCGAACGGAGCACCCTCATCTACACAGACATGACAGAAATACTTTTACATGTGTAGTAGATGCTGTAAAAATGTCCATATTACACAAATATCTATGCGTTAATTATATATAGGAATAATTTTGAATTTTTCAACTAATTTGTGTTAACGCTGTTGTTTTAGTGCCAAATTAATAAATTAAATTACATTAAATTAAACACTAATTGGGCCAACTTATCCAAGTCAAATATTGTTGCTTTTTTCAAAATCTCTAACCTCGAGACCAACAATTCTGGTTTTAAGTCCTCCTTAATCTTTCAAGTTACATTCACTAAACTCCAGTGGCGGGCCGTGCATTTTACACCTAGGCCTTCAGTGGCGTCCTACATGAATTAACCCATCTCTTCATACCATCATAATGATGCCACGGCTATAGAAACCAT
>NW_015551122.1:581405-581620 GCF_001515605.1 Sinocyclocheilus anshuiensis
CTAACAATTTAATGTTCTCTTACTGCTTTATTTCGTCTTCACGAGTTTCCCCGCCGGTCTGCCAGCGCACTGCGTGAGGAAAATACTGGTTAGCACAGCTTTACTAGGAAAGTGAGCAAGTAACATTAAAATAATTAATACAAGACGATGAAGAAAAGTGTATACATGTGTTTTAACGTACCTCTGTGACTCTCATCTCCCCGCTGGTCTGCCTC
>NW_015551122.1:582839-586068 GCF_001515605.1 Sinocyclocheilus anshuiensis
GAGTCTTTCACAGAGCCGGTGCCGAGGAGGTGTGTGGTTGTTTTTCGCAGTCATTAGGACTACTGTTTTTAGATTTGCTAAATATAGTAGGCAAATATTTTTTCAAAATGCACTGATAATCTAAACCTGAGAAACAGTAATAAAAGTTTTACTAAGTTTTAATAAAATTATTTACAGTGACGCTGTTTGCTAGCTAGTACGCTGACCATCCAATTAAAGGACGAGAAAATGCTGATGTTATCGTTAGCCAGCTAGATGGCCCTGGTGCTGCCAACTCGAAATCTGATTGGTTAAAGCAACGGTTTCATTGCCATTGATTTAAGCTAACAGACGCCTGCATTGTTGATTCTGAAGCCCTTAAGGCGATTTCTTTGACCCTGGCAACACGATTGCTGAAATATGATTGGATAAAAGCTCTAATATAAACATACACTGCTGGAAGCAGTGCAACCAAGAGAAAAGCTATGAAATTAAGAGAATAGACTATTGGAAATAATTTAATACACATTCATGGAAAAAATTAATTCAAACTAAATCAGTGATTCTGATAGTGTTTAGGCCAGCAGAGAAGGCTTTGCTGGCCCTGACGGCCCACCACTGCTAAACTCTATACAGCCTTTCTGTCTTGTGCACACTCACTTTCCTAAATTGATTAGGGTTGCCATTATTGCAACAAAAGAAAAAATCCAATGCCAATAAAAATTGCATATTGTTTGCCTCTTTAATACTGATTGGAGTCTTATTTGTTAGAAACACCTCACATGCATCAGTCTAGAACATTTTAAGTTTATGCATATCAATGACCTTTGCTAATTATGTTAATTACACAGCAAACTGGCATCTGACAGGCTGCCTTCTCACCATGCTTTACTGCTCTACTGCTGAGGTAGGAGAAGAGAACATTGCATAAACCCACCTTGTCAGCCTAGCAGTGAAGTCAAAGTGATTGGGGCATTGCAGAGGAATAAACAATGACTCATAGGCGTCGTTCAGGAAACAGTTCACTTTACAGTTAAACTTCAGAGAGAGACTCCTCCCTCCAGGAACATGAGCTGGGGCTCCAAGAGTTGAATATTTACATGTTAGTCTACATGATGATAATATATTCTACATAATGATAAAAATAAATATGCAGTAAATCCACCATGTTAAGCACTTAAATCTAGACACATTGGCCTTGCATGCTGTTTTCTGCACTTCCATTTGAAAACTGTCCTGCAGCTATTTTCTCCCTGCTACACTGTCGGTGCCCTCAAAGTGATGGAAAGCACCCAGCATCCATTCTCATGTTGACATTACAGTGAATTTGTGATTCTAACAGTAGTATGTAAATACCCAAGGAGGGTAAAATATGCGTGAGAGTCGCGGGTGCAGCAGTCAAAGAGGGTTAATGCTGTTGTGTTGATTTGACTTGGCTATTTTTTGCTAAGATGGTATTCTGAGATGCAGTGATGCTCCAGGGCAGAACTGCCCTCCGCATACACACAGAAGCAAGTATTTATTTGCTTTAGATGAAAGATGAAGAGGACTGGTTTTGAAAAATTCACCTGGCGGAAACCGCTGTGTTGTATTTATAATGGAATGGCGGTGAGGCCTACCGCAGGTTAAAGCACCTGACAAATAATATTGTTTGCAATCACCGAAACCGCTCCACTTGAACCGCTGAAATTAGTTTTGTGTCTGCAAAACATGCGTGCACAGTCACCGTACAACAATGATTTAGAAAATTGATCCTGCAGAAGTGAAAATTGTTATTGCAGTGATTTGCTCTGCGTCTTAATAAATATGTGCTATTGCTCAACAGTACCTTCTGCCGAAATTTAAAAACCCCATGAAATCAATTGAAATCCAAGTTTTGTTGCCCTGGTTTATTTCATCTCTGCTATGCCACAGTTGTACCAAAATCATACAAATGTAGGAGAAGCATTCTGGTTTCTTATTTAATCTCTACTATGCCACAGTTGTACCAAAATCATACAAATGTAGGAGAAGCATTCTGGTTTCTTATTTAATCTCTACTATGCCACAGTTGTACCAAAATCATACAAATGTAGGAGAAGCATTCTTGAAATCACACATTGAAATTTATGCCTATGACCTCCCATAGGCCCAAAAATACCATGAGTATGAGTATGATTTATATATAATTGTATACTTGTAACATATTTATAATATATATATATATATATATTTTGACTATCACATGTGGCCCAACCTGTAATCCATTTTTGGGTTTGACCCACCAGTTTAACGTACTCTTACTTTTACTCTTTTATTCATGCTTCACTATAGATCAATTATGATATAAACAGGTGTCTACACAGCATTATAATGCAAGCTGTAGTTTTATTTATAAATAGAAACATAATTTGCATTTGCAAAACATGCATTTTTGCATATTATGAATATAGTCACGGACAAAGACTGTTGCTTGGCAGGACACAGAGCAGCCGCTCGTAACGTATTGCTTAAAAAATAAATATAAAAATGCATTCATTTTTCAGCTGTTCAGGAAGCATCAGCTCTGAGAGGCTGACATGATGCTCAGGGAGGGAAATATGGAGCATACTCATTTGATAAAGCATATGTCTTGCGCCAGTGTGTGTGTGTGTGTGTGTGTGTATGTGTGTGTGTGTGTGTGTATGTGTGTGTGTGTAAAGACATGGCTCATTTAACTCACTTGCCTCTGAGGTGTTTGTTTTTTTAGACTGGGGGTTGTAGGACACTTGAAGCTGAATCACTGGGGAGTCCAGAACCTTTATCCATACCATCTGCCTTTGACTGGTCTGTAATCCATTTTTGGGTTTGACCCACCAGTTTAACGTACTCTTACTTTTACTCTTTTATTCATGCTTCACTATAGATCAATTATGATATAAACAGGTGTCTACACAGCATTATAATGCAAGCTGTAGTTTTATTTATAAATAGAAACATAATTTGCATTTGCAAAACATGCATTTTTGCATATTATGAATATAGTCACGGACAAAGACTGTTGCTTGGCAGGACACAGAGCAGCCGCTCGTAACGTATTGCTTAAAAAATAAATATAAAAATGCATTCATTTTTCAGCTGTTCAGGAAGCATCAGCTCTGAGAGGCTGACATGATGCTCAGGGAGGGAAATATGGAGCATACTCATTTGATAAAGCATATGTCTTGCGCCAGTGTGTGTGTGTGTGTGTGTGTGTATGTGTGTGTGTGTGTGTGTATGTGTGTGTGTGTGT
>NW_015551122.1:586080-589311 GCF_001515605.1 Sinocyclocheilus anshuiensis
TGTGTGTGTATGTGTGTGTGTGTAAAGACATGGCTCATTTAACTCACTTGCCTCTGAGGTGTTTGTTTTTTTAGACTGGGGGTTGTAGGACACTTGAAGCTGAATCACTGGGGAGTCCAGAACCTTTATCCATACCATCTGCCTTTGACTGGTTTTTAATTTTATCTATGAAACGAAAACAGATTATGGATGCTGACTAAACAGTCATCCTTGTTTTTTTTGTTTTTTTTTAAATACATTATTTACTGCAGTCTCTTGTCTTACTGTTTCATTTGGGGAAAAAAAAAGAAAAGTAGACTTTATAAGACATAAGACCATATGTATATTTATAATAAGTGGCAGTATCATGGTACAGTGATGGTATCGATGACATGTATATCAGGATAGTAAATAATTACCATATTCATATATCATATCCACGTTTTTCCAATGCCTCATGCTTTGGGTGAATTATAGGAGTAACTTCTGTTACACTGGAAACAGTGTACGCATTTTCAAAAACTTGGTACAATGAGGTGACATTCAACCATCGATCATTAAAAGGAAATTTAAAAGTGTAAAAGCATTAACAAATTACTTTCAGCATACCATGAATAATTCCAGAAGCTTGATTATTTCCACAACAATATCATGCACGTGTTAATTGTCACTGTGCTTATATTATGTAACATATTTTGGCTTAAGCAAAATGTTCATTAATATTAACAATGAGTGATATTTCTCAGTGATTTCCGTCATTTTAACAGATAAACACTGTATTTACCTGCTTCAGAAACATTCCAATACACATGGCTGATAGGGAATAGAAATGAAAAGGGGAGACCATTTCATTTTAAAGCATCCGTGTGAATGAGACGTGAGGATTTGGGGAGAAAAACGAAAGATTCTTAGTGCATTCGAGTTCATTATTCACGGTTTGTATCGTTAATTAAATCAGGAGACCAGACCGCAAATGTGCAGTGTGTGTTGTCTTTTTTTCATATAGTTACAGCGGAATACAAAGGAAGAATGAAAATAATCAGGAGGAAAAGAATGCAGTGGAGTGAGAAGAGCTCTAATATTAAAATACCAAGTGCTATGTTATTCTTCTGATGCCTGAAAATAGAACATGAAGGAAAAAGTATAGCTTGGTCTGATAAGGATTATTTGTAGTGCAACCTTATGGTTTGAAATTATTTGCTCAGTCTTTTTGAGTGGAATGTCGCCAAACCGGAAGTGCCTCCCATTTTAGAAAACACTGTAGGCTTGTTAGGAAAAAGGTACATGCACTTTTTAAAAACATTTAATGCAATTTCTGTCAGGACCACTATCGTCAAAGATGATTGACAATTAGCATACAGTTTGGATTGGCGGTATGGTTCTGTTCTGGGCAAGAACTCACTGCGCATCCATGCAGCCTAGCATGGATGAGAGCAGGGAGAGCAGCAATAACCCCCCAGGGTAAACAGAACAGAACAAATATAAATGTATTGCAGATATCGTTAAGTTCAACAATGTTATGTACACATTTTAGAATTAGTTTGATTCAAATGAGAATCAGAAGGCTGAATCCTGACTGACAGAGGAGGAGTTGGGGATGGAGGAGGGTAATTAGCTATTGAGCAATGTGAAAACTGCTGATAATACTGAGGGACCTTATATATGAATGCTTAGATAGGTGTCGTATTCCCATAGGTTGATGGGGATCAGCTGAGAGTCAGCTGATGAGAGCTTGACTAACGTGACCTGCCAGAACTAACGCTACGCTAGATTTAATGTAATGTTCTGTCACAAAACATACGTCATAAAAGCCCTTTGTTTAGTTTTGCATCTTAAGGTTCGGTCCTAAAAATGACCAGGACTAAATGTATAATTTTCTTACTTAGTAATTTAGTACACACTTACTTAGTAATTCAGTGTGTAGTTTAAGAGAATTATATGAACATCCGAGCAGATCTCATTCCTGTGGTTATATTTGTGCTAAGGTTTGACTTGGAACAAATCTCTGGATATCACATTTATTGTGGAAATAGCAGCAATCACACCGATCCAAAGAAAAACAACAACTCTAAAAGGTCTCCATCAAAGCCCAATCCACGCACGGCATTGCAATTGAGGTGAATTCTCATATACGTATATCAATTGAACTGCATTTCCTGGAGCTGACTGAACCTTTAAAGAGGACAGTAAAGATACACAGGCGAGATGTCATGTGGACCGAATATGGAATAGCTGCTTCTACCAATCTCCTTCTCGCCTTCTGCAGCACCACAGGCCCGATGAGACCAGTTCAGATAAAAAAGCCCTTCAATTAGTGGGAGAAATATTGATTGTGGTGCTTTTCATGTGGCTATTGTTAAGCGAGACACGTTTCTCTGGGCCGAGCAGATGCAGCCGTGATGCATTTCTGAAGATCAGCCTGGCATCACAGTCTCCTCATAAGAAATCAGTAATTGATAAACAGCTGTCATGGCTGATTGCGGAAGAACGCTGATCGCTATAGTTACACATTTGAAGTATTTAAACCATGTTCAAATACAAACCTTTTGTTGTTTTGTTTTATATTAAATAAGCCAGGCAGTGTTACAGTGATATTGCCATTGGCAAGTCAAGCAGTGACCAGTCAGTGTAATGCTTCAAGTTGCATATTGCTTTAATATGACATTGCTTATTAATAACAGCAATATTATGAAAGATGCAGATGTTCAGTAAATAATTTCTTAGTAATAATCACAATATTAAAACCCACATTAAACAATTCTTCCACATTAGTGTATCAGCCTGTAGGCAGTTAGGTGCACTGTAGAAGATGTAACAGAATTCCATTATTGCCGCAGATGAGCTACTTGCTCAGGCAACATATTTTCCCCAATATATGCCTTGTAGGTCTTATCAGTGATCTTGGTGTGGAATCACTGGTGACCATGAGGATTCCTCAAACCATCATGGTGAAGAACTACTGATGTACATGAAACACCCCCATGTAATTTGCAGTTTAATATTTCCACAGATGGCGACAGAGACACCAACATTTACATTCATAATGCAAGCTCTTGCACTGGAATAAAATTAAAATAAAAAAACAAATTAATAAATAATAAAAAGTAAGTTAAATACTACTACTACTAATAATAATAATAATAATGATAATAACTTCACTCTATATTATGTTTTATTAACAAGGTTTGTGAGGAGCACGATCAGATAATCAATCAGTCTGGCCCAGGTGGAGCTCGTCAGCTAATAATCTAA
>NW_015551122.1:590353-594030 GCF_001515605.1 Sinocyclocheilus anshuiensis
TTTCATCCCATTTTGGGGGGGGGGGGGTGTTCTCTGGGTTCGGGCTTTAACCCGAGCTCAGATCCCTCCCTCTGGACAGCACGCCAAACATGCTGCTAATTGCTCAATCACATTATATGTTAGTACGAACTTGTGAATCAGTCCACATAATCCATTTGTGTTAGGACTACATTAATAATTTTTGATGCATTAACTGAAACTGCATGGGTGGATTTTTAGTTCCCAGCATGCTTTGCATAAGATCTGTTAATGTTTATTGTTAAGTCATATTGGGCATTTAAAATCATAATGACACATAAACAGCTAGCACAATAGGATACAGGGAAGCACATGAAAACAAGACTGACAAATTTCAAAATAAGAGACATGAAAACATGAACATGAAACAAAACCCAAGACATAGGGTTAGTGTGATTTACTGTTATTACTATAGTATGCATGCACTTAGTATTAAAGAACATGCACACATGTGAAAAACTAGGTTACAGATCCTTGCATCTGCAACCTATATGCACATGGATTACATATTTGGTATATCTGCATAAGTCCGAGTTTGGGTTTCACTTTATTTAAAGGCAACTTTGTTACAGTGTTATTACACAAATAAGTGAGCAATATTAATAAACTGTATGTCTTCAGGGTTTGATTTAGCTTTAGTGTTAGAAAAAACATATTAATGCTTTATTCTGCATGACCATATTCTAGATCCCTCAACCCTACCCCATACCTAAATATAACTACTACAACTAGCTAACTTACTATAAATAAGCAGCAAATTAGACGTTTATTGAGGGAAACCCTTAATAGTGAATGTGTTCCCTATAGCTAAAGTGTTGCCCATTATTTTAGTGTACTTGTTACATGTTACATGTACTTACTGTAGTAATAACAGCAAACTCTGCATAATCACAAGCAACTAACCTTAAACCAAACTCCAAGCCTATAGTAAATACATATAGTTCAGTTCTTGTGTAATTACACTGTAACAAATACACCTTAAAGTGCAACCAGAAATTATGTAAAATCTGCTGATGTTAAAATAAGCTGATGTTGTTAGATACTGTAAGTGGATTTTGCTCAATACTTTTTTTCCCCCTCAGTGTGGTCTTATTGTGCATGATTAGTCACTTTTCACTACCATGAAACTAACTGCAATAACTACTGTGAAATAACTTTTCTGACATCACCAAGCCTAGCTCTTTATCCAACCAAAGATACAGTATATATATGTAGATAACTAATTTGCCTGTTTTACACACGTTAACGTTTCCCCCATGTTGGAATGGTCAACATTTCAGACGCTGTGCATCGCACACATGAACAAATCAATTAATTAATTTTGTTTGAAGCAAATCAATGAATTGAATTAATTTTCACTCAAAATGCTACAATGTGCACTGACCATTGTGGGTTCTCTGATTATTAATAATTCTCATAAAATCATTAGCCAGTATTCCTTTTTATTTACTATATGCATAATTATCTAAAATTGGTAATAAAATAAATCCTGTGAAAATCAGCTACTAAAGACTTCTGCGAATATAGACATTCACACATGTAAAAAACATGGATTACATATTACGTATAAATATATGTACAGTACAGTAAGCACCAGGTTTTCTTGTTGAGTATCCTGTTCCAGTAAGAAATATGTACCATTACAAAAGTAAAATGATTTGCAAACACCAGGTTGTGATTAAGAGCCAGCATTTTTCAGTTTCTTAATTTTGTGCAATATTTTCTACTATTTTGAGATGCACACCTGCTAGTGGTGTGACGTCCTCACTTCAACAAAGAAAAGTGCGAAGCTCTACCAACGGCCCTCTTTAATCAGAGTTATCTGAACACGGACCTGTTCTGTGGCGGGCAGCCAGGGTAGCCGACAGCAGCGACTTTGTGCTAGAGGTTTAATAAATGACACAGGAGACAGTGAAGATACACTCGCATTGACGAGTGTGTCAGCAGGGATATGCACCTCATTACTCCTATCAAGAGCCCAGGCTGACCCCTGTGGCTCGTCCCTTGCCTGCTGCCTCTCATCCGAGCTCCCTGCCCCCACCCCGCCCTCTTCTCGTCACCCTCTCCATTTGTCCATTCCTTCCATGCTTGCTTCTGTGTATTAAACAAGATGAATCTCTCTGATCTCCAAAGAGGCCTCAGATCCTGACAGATTACAGGAGGGCCACTCACTCTGGCCTTTTTTTTTTTCTAGTTTCGTTTCTCCAAATAAATGTCAGATACGGTCTTTTTTTTTTTTCAGATGCCTGATAGTGCCTGATGATAAAATGCCCAGTCATGTCCTCATAACCATCTGTGATATTTGCATTCACCTGGCATCTCACATTTATAATTTTCCAGGAGCACCAAGCTTACCCGTTTAGAAACCTGTGGATATTTCAAGCTATACAACAATTTTGATAGCACACTTTGTAGAATCCATGATGCTGCAAAACATGATGGAATGTTGTTTGTTCAATGATGTTCATAGCATATTGATGAGCTTTTAAACTGGGATAAAGTTATCATTCCCATTCATATAAATGTTGCTTTGCTGATGCATGACCTCATTGTAGTATGTTACCTGCATTCTGCCATCTTTCTTCAAGGGCACATACACTTTTGAACCAATCAGCCGTAAATGTAATTTGACTAATCAGTTGCTAAAATGTTTTTGATTTACACTTTGCTTGCAAGTGGAAAAAAAAAAGATTGTGACAATGTTTAAAACTTGCCGGCATAATGCTAAGGTGTTGTTTTTGCTAAAGCATGACTTTGGTGTTGCTAAGGTGGTATGAGTGATTTTTAGAATTAAGGTGCGTTCCGATTGATAGGGTCCCTACACAGTGTTCAATGCTCCCTACTCCCTAAGAACAGGATATGTGTTGAAGTGGACTTTGCTGACAAATATCGCTCATTTGGAATGCCCTGGAATGTCATCAAAGAATGGCAATGACGAGGTCATGCATATTTTGATATAATATTGTCACACAACAGAAGAGAACAGACAGGTAAGTGAATTATAAACAGTTTATTGAACGGCTGGCACTGGACAGGAACTAGAATGTAGCAACAGTGTGTATGGCAGTTAAAGGTAGCTTGATATGACTTAGCTGGAAGATAACAGAATGTCTCTCTGGCAGATGCTGGGATGCAGGCTTTGAACAGGAATGAATACAAGGTGGGCAGATGGAAGATGACAGAGGATGGGATCCTATTCGGCAGGTAAGTGCTCCAGTAGGTATCAAGTAAGGAGTCTGTTTGTGTGGGATCAACGAGACCAGACAAAGGAGTGCAGGTTGTGTGTGTCCTTATAGGGTGTACTGATGAGGAGGTGCAGGTGCGGTGAATCAGAATTCTGGGGAGAGTGAATGAGTGGGCGGAGTGTTGGTCTGATGACGATGGGTTGATTGTGGTCTGAGATGGTTGCGACTCTGTGACAAATATAAATATATATTATAATTTATTTTACTTTCAAATTTAAATACATATAAAATACATATACAATTATTTCAATCATGACAACTCTCTGAAGATTTAACATGGTGATGGATATGACAATGTTAATGTATTTGGTCTTGGCGGAATAGATCTGCTACGCTGCTGCTGTTGGTTATTGCTGTAGTTGTAGATTATTGCTGCTGCTGCAAGCAAGTACAGGAACTTGCTACTGCCAATGC
>NW_015551122.1:594449-597217 GCF_001515605.1 Sinocyclocheilus anshuiensis
GTTATAGTGTCACAAGCTTCCAGTACACGGAGACAACAACAACACACAGATAATAAAAATGAGATGTGAATTCATTAAGGTGAAGAATTAGGTATGAAATCACCAGGAACCATTTATTCTCCAGCGCCACCATCAACCTGACAGTACAAGCTGTCAGGTTCTCAGAGACTTAGGAGAAGTATAGACTCCTAAAAAATGACCCCTACTTAATAAGAATAACATACTGAAGTGTAGTAAAATACTTGAAGACTGATTTATCTGATTGGCTGGAATTATGGCACATTGTAACGCTGGGTTGGGTTGAGCACGTGAGCTGTTGGCATTTAGAGAGCACTGAGGGCGGGCATCAAGTGAGCAAGCTAGTGAAACGTTGCACGCGCAAAAGAGAAGGTCTGCACACATCCAAAAACTTATTTTAAATGCAAAATAGATTTTCGTGCGCTCTAAATACTTTCTTCTTTGCGAGACAAACATTTTCTCCACAAAACTCAGTTCGCGCAGTAATCCCATACTAGCCAGCCATATAAATGCAAGGCAGTAAGCTCATTGGCTGCATATGCAGCATGAACCAATCAGCTTGTGCCAAGTATCATTGACAATAATCGCTCATTTGGAACGACCTAGAACATCATCAAAGAAAGGCAACGACGGGGTCACGCAGATTATTATATATTAACATAAATAAATATTGTAATTTATTTTATTTCAAATTTAAATACATATAAAATACATTTACAATTATGTATCTAATAAATATAGTCAAAATGTATATGTTTAGACTGTTAACAGATTGTAGTGGTCTCATCTCGTGTGCTTTCTTTCCCACTCACAGACTCATAGTTAACTCTCCTGAGGTAAATAAAGTAAAATAAAAGACAGAAGAGACTCAGCTGTTTCTCGCCGGTTTTACATTGTTTCACCTATTCATAAAATACAATATGCAAATGCAAAATTCATCGCCATAGCCATTCATAAATACTAATATTTGTATAATAATAACAACATTTATTGCAACCCCTCCATTGCAGAGCCATTAAAAAAATCTTCTAATGGCTCTGCTCCATCATTAGCTCTAAGTGATGATGCGGTGCGCAATGACAGTTGGGTATATTCCCTCTCCACTTCCTGTGAAGTGATATATGGATGTTCCCTTATTCCCTATGCCATTCGCAGTGCCTCTGGTGGCCATCAAGGGCACACGAGCCGATGACGGTGACAAGAACAATACCAACCAATATTAAAATATATTAATACATCAAAACTGACCAACACGTTGTGATTTTGTTCTTCATATTTTATGTTTTATATTTAATGGCAAAATGTGAAGAGAGAAAAAAAAACTTTGTGGGCATCATATATAAATGTCTCATGTTTTTTTTTTTTGAGGTAAAAGTAGAAAACATGAAGACATAACAGTCTCTTTGGTAGAATGTTTATAGTCTCTAAATATCTCATATCACTTACGTCCGACTGTTGTTCGTTCTTTTTAGTGTAAATCATGTACTGTATTATGTTGCAGTTCTTAATAAAGTTAACAGCCAACTGGTTTTTTATTTACTTGCCAAAGCCAATTTTGCATTTGGCACTTGCCAGCAGTTAATTTTGGATCCTGCTCGCCTTTTTATTTTAGTGAAGACCTATGGGATTTATTTATTTATTTCTGTTTTATCATCAGCCATGCAAAAACCATGGGTTTGATATAAAAATAGCAGCACACTGTCAGAGATGTTTGTGCAGTGGGCTGTGCACATTTAGGACATGTAAGGGGCCGTTCACACAGAACACATTTTCCATTCCACTGTGCTAATTTTCTATAATTGTTCCCCTTCAGGAACTCGAGCTGTGTTGAAATGCTACGGGAACGCCTCCAGCGTGACCACGCTCTGAATCACATGTGTAATCAGTCCAATGGATGGGCGAGACGTCACGGGCGAGGTGACGTAGCGACCAGGAAGCATAAAAGCATGTGTGGTGAAACTGGCGTCAGCTTTCTGTTATTCAGCAAGCGCTCTGTGTGTGTCAGTCTTATTTGGTGCTGTCTGTACATTATCACTCTTTATTTTACCAATACGAGTGTAGACAAACATACGGCGAGAGCGGGCAGCATATCAGGCTGTGTGTTCTTCCCTGCTCGTGCTACATTTCGGGTGGGGATACACACAGTTTGTGTCTGCCGGCCCACTCCCGGGTGTCCATCCTCCTCCAGAACCTCCTCCCAAATTCCTACCCGCCCCTCCCCATGTAGTTTCGACAGCGCGAGGACACACCTTCCGGGAGGTGGCGTAATGTCAGGATTCTGGACTGTTCTGTGTCGTGTTTTGCCCCTGGTTCTGTTCCTGTTTTTCCTTATTTGGTCATGTTCCTGTCCTCGTTTTGTTTGATTATGTTCCATTGTTGTCACCTGTGTTCCCCTGATTGCCCTGTGTTTATAAGTCCTAGTCTGTGCAGTTAGTGTTTGTCGGGTCTACCAGTGATTTACGTGTGTCTACCTCCTGTTTCCTATGTTGGATTTACCCCCTTTGTTGGATAAACACGCAGAGTCCGCTCTCGAGGGAGCTGACTGCCCGCATTGCGAGCGTTTGACACTGCGTATGCTTTGCTCTCCGAGGGCTCTCTTTGAGGAGGGAGTCTTCACCGGCATTTCTCGCGGCGCCAGCCCCGCTTTCGCTGAGGCGGAACGGCAGCTGTGCTCATGGGTTTCGCATATGGATCCGGTGGAGGGAATGTAGACGGGCTAGTCCCTATCTACTTCCTTAACCACCGGATCC